>NC_064764.1:42622454-42922454 GCF_011397635.1 Epinephelus fuscoguttatus
TAAATGTTTAAAAGCTGGAGGCAGAGTATTTCCTGTTAAGGTGTACTGCATTAATATCTCACCAGGAAGCTTCAGCTCGCTGTAAACAACCTAAAGCAGTCAGCTCCTCCTCCTCCTCCTCCTCCTCCTCCTCCCAGTGGCTGACAATAAAAAGACTACAGCTCCTGGGTGCAGAGATAATTCTGGAAGGATCAACCTAGATAAACAAGGTAAGCTCTCCTTTTTATAAAATCATTTCCAGTCTTTATCCAGATTGCAGCCAGAACATCTCAACCTTTCCTGAGCACAGGCTCTCACAAGTCCCTGCCAATGCCAACGCGTATCTATGGCAACAGAGCGGCGAGTTGGTAGTCAGGCAGCGGGAACCAGGTTGAGTGTATTTCGGCACAGGCCTCAACAGTCTCCGGGGGGGTGGGGAGGACTGCCCACTGATGAAGAGGAAGAGGAAGAGGAAGTGAAGTGAAGTGCTTACAGGACAATGAAACGCCTGAACGATGCAAATATGAACGATGTGTGTTAAAATTAGACGCTATGTGTATGAGTGTGTCATAAATGTCCAAAGCTTCAGGTCTGGAAGAGACTTGTGAAGATGTCCCATCAGAGACTGACTAGAAAGATATTTAATTGGGTGACCCTCATGGTGACCCTCATGGTGACCCCCGGCCTAACAAGTGGAAATCCTTATTTTATTCAAACAACTTGTCGTTTATTTTCCAGAACAGGTTCCTGTCTGATATTCAGATCAGGAGTTGAGACAAATGGTCCACTGACATGTGCTACAAACCAAAACTACAAACTTACTGTCAGCTACAGTGTGAAACCTTACGTGAAGTATAATCTAAACAAAAGGCAGATATCTCTGTGGGCTCAGATACACTCTACACACAATCTGTTTGATGTGTCAGTTAGGTGAAGTTGAGAATGAGGTTTATTTGTTGTTTTACTGTCAACTGTCTCTGTGTACAGAGATATAATCCATTAAAATGATCTTTATTTATGTTGATTTCTTTTGGTTGGATGATCATGAATTTAAATTTTGTTTCAGAAGATGAAGCTTTTCTGTGGCAGAGTTTCTTCCCCGGCCTGAGACACAAGGCAGAGGATTTGTCTGAGGACTGAGCAGTAAAATAACTCGTACGTAGAGATCATGCTTTGGTTTAAAGTACCTGGTTTTGGTGGCACAGTCCTGACAGGAAACAAAGCAATGTCTCAATTAAAAAACAACTGCTTTTGGTTGAACTATCCTGACAGGAAACGCAGCAATGTTTGGATAAAAACAAAAAAATCACTTTGTGTGGCACCTTCCCAGCTGGAGATACAGCAACAGGTCGCTAAAAACGACCACTTATTGTGGCTAAAAGTTGCTGTAAACGCAGCAATGATCTGCAGCTTGGCGGACGTCTCACTTACATGTCACGCCATCCACCATCCCCTCCACCTCCTGATGACAAAGTCAGCTCAGATACTTTCACTTTATAAATTTGAATATGATACATATGAAATGTAAAAATAATGTATCCCTGGTTTGCAGGATTATACAGTGCCAAGTCTTTCCTCAGACGACTGGGCTGTGAATGGAAAGCTAAATTAGGTTTTCAGGGCAGCAGAGAGTCGATGCTCTGAGCTGATGAAGAAAAAGGCCTAATAAAAAACTGGAGTCTGTTCTCCCACTTCCCTTGTTCATTTGACTGAAACTGTGCTGTCAGAAGATGGTTCCTCCTGACAGCCTTGGCTCCGAGTGCTACAGTCGCCCTCAGCTAAAGAAAAGACTCTGGGAGAGAGGCCAGGCGAAAGGGCCCTAACTACTGCTTTTCAAATCTGTGTCCGTGCGATTGTCAGAGCACATCACATTCCTCCGGGGCAGCAGGGCCTCTCGGCAGGTGTGTCGATCCTCCTCGTACCAGTTGTAAAACCCTCTCCCCTATCTCATTTTTATCCTCCTCCTTCTCTTATCACTCCTTATTTGGTTTGCACTCTGCTGCTCCTTCATTTCTTTCTTCCATCACTCTGGAGACCGTTATGGTCCAAGAGTTTCCAGAGTCCGCTGCACCTTTGCTGGCCGTTTGCTTCTTCATTTCAACCCAGCCTGTGAGGGGAGTACCTCTAATTACAACTCAATGCTAGCTCCCCGAGCCTGATCTCATCAGAATCTATTACGACACTGATTAAATTGCTTCTGGCCCGTCGGGAAGCTGCTGCCGCCTGTATAAAAGAACTGCCTATTTTATGCCATTTTGGAGCGGGACAAGGAAGGAAGTGTGTGTGTGTGTGTGTGTGTGTGTGTGGCCAGCGGGTGAAATAAGAATCAATGTTTGTTGCTTTTAGAAAAATCTGTCATCACGGAGAGCAGAGAAGAAATTTAATTGGTAATTTCTACAGCGCAGCTCCGAGGGGAGGGATCTTTTCTCTTTTTCTTTGATTCGTTAAAAGTGATTAGACATCATTGTTAAGCATCTTTTAGCAGGATTTCAAGTTAAACCCCTCCAGAGCTTTAAGTGCATGAAAAATGTGTTCCTACACAGCCTGCCGCCGATCCTCCCAACGCTCATCATTAGCTTGCATGGCACAGGAATACCAATACTGTACCTCCTCCTCCAAAAGCTCAAAGGAATTCTCTTGCACACACACACAAAAATGAATTACAACAGAAGGAAATAACACCTGTTTCCTCAAGGAACTCAACGCGAGATCGATGCCTCCAGTTCTGAGTGTAGATCAAGCCGGTTTTTAAACAAAACAAAACGCTCATTTCACTCTTGTCATTTTACCTTGCGGTTGTTTCATGGTAAAAACATGTACAGTAAAGTGTGTGTGTGTTTACGTGTGTCCCTGTTTAATCAAACTAACAAATCAACCCAACCTCACAACGTCCTGATAAATGCCGACACCCGCTCCATGGATGCATATTGCCACCATATTCCCATCCTATTCAAGTCTTCCCGCAGGGGGTTTGGTCCAGCCAAGGCTACACTGACCATGTCGAATTCACCTCAATAGCTCAACCCCACCAATCTCTTTAATGCCTGCGCTGCTATGGGAGGGGTGGGCAGGGGCCACGGGGGCCTCATGAGAGTCCCAAGGGAACGGGGTCGAACATGCAGACAACACACTTGGGGGAAGGACGCAGGAATGTGCGATGAAGACGGTTACAGACGACATAGACGGTCTTTTTTTTTCTCTTTCTCCTCTTCGAAATAGAGAGGGCGACTGCGGGGTCACGGTGAGCATCTCCTGTTATTGAGTCTCTCCACTCATGCTTGAGAAGGCAGGCACAACTGGAGAAAGGGTCTTCTATAGGATTGAGGGAGGGTTGACCTCGGACCACAGAAAAAAGAGTGTGAATGTGTGTGTGTGTGTGTGTGTGTGTGTGTTTGGGGGAGAACATTGAGTGACAGGGCTGATGAGGTGGCGAGGTTGACAGGCGCTGTCTGGATTATGTCCGATATCAAATCAGAGGCTGTGCTGGAATCAAGGCATTGTGGTGCCCGAGGGAAGGTGGCATCTGATATCCTCATATAGCTGAGGGACTGTCAACTCAGACGTGATGTGAGAGGAGGCAGCAAAACACAGAGACAGGAGAAAAAGACACAGGATGTGAGCGCACATTTGGTCCATAGATTTGTGGTTATATACATGTGTAAAGCTCAGAGTGTGTCCGTGAGATAAACACATGACCTGACTGTGTGTCTGTGCTCACTGCTGCATTAGTTTCTGTCTTTCTGCACGAATCTGTCTGTTTTTTCCTTTTAATTATTTTCCAATTATTTTCCACAGTGTGTGCAGATATCGCAGCCCAATCTCCAGGAAAAATGTCGGGACTGTACATCTCTGCAAACCACGGTTACATTACCTGTGTGCGTTATTATGTAGCTCATATGTTGAAACTTGTCTTTATGTTTTAACGATGCAGTGGTTGACGTGTCACTCGGTTCAGTGTTGGGCAGCAGTGTCACTACAAGTAGCTGTGGTACTAACTTAACTCCATTTCTCAGTAGCATGGTGGTGACATCACAGCTCTCTGAGTCAAATATCTTTTCAGTAGGAAAGTTTATTAATTTTGAATAAAATCTCCAAAGTGCAGCGGACTGTCGTCGGGATAAAGGTAAGGATAATAAAACTGAGGCGAAGTCATGTGACTGACGCCAGCACCACACTGAGGCATGTAGACGAGGGATAGCTTTAATGTTGTGAAACTTAATTTGATGGAGAGCAGCTGGTAGTTTAGCTCACTACATCTTTCAAGTAGCTTGCCCAACACTGGCTCGGGTTGGGCACAAAAAACACTTGTTTATGGTTGGGAAAATATATTGTTTAGCTTAAAATACCTTCTTAGGTGGCACAATCCCGACTGAAGACACACCAATGTCTCTGTAAAAACACTACTACATTTCATGGCACTGTCATGGCAAAAAAATGCAGCAAAGTCTTGGTAAAAAAAACAACTGCTTTCAGTGGCACTACACTGGCAGGAAATGCAGCCATGTCTGTAGAAAATAGCCGTATTTTGAGGCACTATCCTCGATAGAAACACAGTAATGTCTCGACAAAACAACCACTTTTCATGGCACAATTTTCATGCTGTGAAAACACAGCAACAGTCACATTTGGTGGCTAAAAAGTTGCAGGAAAAAAGGCAATGACTCACTAAAACACAGCTGACTGTGCTGTCTGGAGGTCTGCAGCTCGGCAATATCCTCGACAAGGTGTAACACCATCCACCATCTCCTCCAGCTCCTGATGACAAAGTCAGATACTACGTGACTTAAGGAACATTTACGTGTTTAGTATAAAACAAATGTAATGTACTTGTGGTTTGCAGAAATGTACAAATTCAACATTTCCTTCTGGAGACTGGGCTGAATATCTGCAGGTGAGTCTCTCAATAAAAGTCAAAATATTAACTCATTCACTTTGCAAACAGCAGCCGACAAAAAGATCTCCACTCAAGATCTGTTTACTCCTTTGTTCTGTAGATTTTCACTCTCACAGCAGATTAAATTTGTTCCTCTGTTGCAAAACTGTAGATGTTACAGCCATGCCTGAAATCACCCCTAAATAAGAGAAACTCAACGTCTGTGTCTAAAATGAGCCGTAATGAGATTCTGAACACTAATGACTCATCAGCAATTTGCGTCACCGCTGACAGGTGAAGTGTAATTTCATAATTGTCATTTTCACACCTATTAAATGCTAATTATTGCATTGTGGAGATGCTGTTAGATATTAGTGACCATGCCCTGAACTATACTTTGTGAAGGCACTGAACAGGGGATATATTACTTCTTTTATTTTACCAGGGAGTCCCATCATGATTAAAATCGATTCTAAAGAAGAGACCTGCCCAAGGTACAAAATAAAAACATTAAATAGAACTTATAAAGTAATATGATACAAACATTTGCAATAAAACAGAAGAACAGCTGTTTAAGATGGCGGCTTCTCAAGAAAAACAACCACATGCCTTTATCACATCACATCATACATGTCAGACAGATCATACTGTGACAGAGTGCGTCAGCAGCTTTTGAGTTCCTTCGTCAACAAACACTTCAGTTCCTGTAAAAATCGTCCGGGTTCATTCATGCACACACATTAGCAATTTATATCCTCAAATTAATAATCTGTGTGTACTAATTAGTAATTTGTTCCATCAAATTAATAAGTCGTGCCCTCCACTTCTACATCCTGTCCTCAAATTACACCATCAGTTCTCTCAATGAGGCTAATAACATTAAGTTATTTCAGCAGTTGTAATTGAAGTCACAGGTTACAGCAGCGAGCCTCAGCTTCAGGGTGCAGATGGACTCATACTGATATTGACACTGATATCAATACATCCACTTTGTTCCCACCTAACGTCAGTGAGCATCATCAGGTCTCTTCTATTAACATCACAAAGTGATCAGAACTAACCTTTGGCTGTTTGTAAACAGTTATTGGCTGTATATGTGTGTGTGCGCTTTATATCTAGCAACTAGCGTGAACTCAGGCCCGTCACAATAACGTGCGCAGGGCCTCGTGTAACTGCGTTACACCACTGGGTGACAACACACAGTTATACGACTCAGAAAGCAGCTGCAGCAACTTTCAGATTTTAACAGACAGCATAAATAAACACATAGACGAGTGGTCGGCAACCTGCAGCTCTTTAGCTCCTCTCCTGTGGCTTTGACAAATAATTATATGAAGATTAATAATGGTTATTTTAAGACTTTAATTTTCATTTATCCTTGTTGTGAGCCTAAAGTGACTCTAACATTCTTCACTCATAAATAGGTGTAAAATGATTTAATAACTAAAATGCACAGCACGTTCGGGGTGGGAATAATCGACACAGCATAGTATCACAATATTTTTGTGTGGCAATATTGTGTCTTCACACAGTGCCCAGTATCGATTTTTTTTATTAAATAAGTTATTAATATTGCAAGTACAAATTAAATTTTCAGTTGCCTACTAGAATAATATAATCATTTGTTTTTCTCTGCTGAAAAAATTGTCTGAAGTGAGATGGAAACTTTAACTGAAGATAAAACATGTTGACAAAATTTATCTTTTATCCCAATACTCAGCATATCATATTTAAAACTGCAATAATATTGTATTGGGACTCAGTATCTTGATAATATCGTATCGTGGAACCTCTATTGATCTGGCACCTTTTCCTCTAAATTTTGATGAACCTCAAATGCACTGTCCAGTCTCGAGTTCTCCTTGCAAAGGATCGACTCCAAATCCCAAAAAACTAAAAGTCTTATTTGTCAAATTTAAAGGTGCGTGGACAAATTTGTTTGCTCTTATCGCAACGCTGCAAAGTTAAAGCACCAAATAATCATCAGCAGCTCAGTGTAGAGCCACTCTGTGGGAACAACATGTGGGAACAAATGTTCATTTAGACCTGTCAGTAATGTTCAGAGGTTAGTTTAAACTACGTTTCCTTCACTATCAGGCTCAGATGTGTTTTACAGTTCCAGATACATTTTTTTTTTGCTTTTGGGGCCAACAACAACAAAAGGTATGCGACCTCTGATCACCAAGCAGCACCAGGTCTAAAAGAACTGTTTCCGGAGAAATACACCAGCGTCCCGTCTCAAACAGCTCCTGATTACAGCTGTTTCATTTTTAGAGATTGACACGGTCAGGTCTGTAAAACCTGAGCTGAGCCTCACTGAAGAGACGACCAAACAAACACCTGCCTCTCGTAAAGGTGGATCTCAGCCATGAGCCACTCGTAGCACCAATCAGGAGCAGAGTATGATTCAGCGAGGAGTGATTGAGGAAGAGTTTGATTGAAGTGTAACGCACTAAGGCCACAGAGAGACGGCTATTAGTGGCAGTAAATGACAAATCAGACTGCAGTGTTATTACAGGGGTTGATTGACAGGCGGCTGAGGGTGGGGATGATTCAGTGTCTCATCTTCTTCCCTCTCACACAGAGATTCAAACTCCAGCCTCCTCCTTCAAACACACACCTGTAAGAGCCAGACACTTCATACCTGTCCACATCCCCAGCCTGTAATAACACACTCTGTCTGGCCCTCAGAAACTCTATTATGATTTCACTTGGCACTGTCAACCACAGTCTCACACCTTCATTCACACACACACACACACACACACACAGACCATAATGTGATATTATCGACTGCATTTCTCCCTGTGTCTACCTGATACTCTTTCATCGTAGTGAACTCGGAGCCCCCGGGCCCGTATTGATTTGAACTCACCCAACTAGTTCAGAGAAGCTCAGGGAGTAAGAGACTGTTCAATTTTGGCCACCGGTTTCACATTAGAGAGTTACTCTGCTCAGGTGCATTACAGAGAGCGGGCTGCAGCGGGCCTCGCAGGAAAACCAATCCCAAAGAGGTTTAAAAACACCATGTAAATGCCAACAATGAAGAATCAAACCCTGCTGTACTGTACAACACTGCTGCAGACCAGCAAAAAGCAATTTGCCATTTAGAAAGTGGATCTAATCTGCTCTGATGATGTCTTCAGATATTCACTGGAAGCAATCAACAGCCTGTGCGTTTTAAGGCAGCTTTTTTTAATCATATTTCCTGATGGAAGCAATTTAAAAGAAATGTGGTCCTGATTTTGAGAATCTGCACGCCTCATGTTCGTCAGCACTTTAATTATTGTTTTTATTTGTCCAATTAATCTACAAGTTTTTGTAAAGTTATGTTTGATGAGTTATAACATCAATCTGCTTTTAAACAGCTTCATTAACATATGTATTTATTTTTAATAACATTTAACTTTAGCATTTAAAGAGACACTTAATTAAACCAAATATTAATACCTAATAATAGACCAAATTAAAAAAAACACATGTTCCCCCTCTTCCCTGTAGAGCTGTTTGTCAGTGTAGACAGTTCTGGTGTGAGCTGCAGAGTGTTGCAGATATGGGCCGTAGAGATGTCTGACTTCTCTCCAGTGTAACAGAACTAGATGACACTCAGCTTGAGGAGCTCAAAACTCAACATCAATGTTTCTTTACATGACCTCAAGATAATCAAAACTATCACCAAAACTATATACACTGGTAAACAGCTCTACAGGGAAGAGGTTAAATTTGTAGTTTTGATTTTGGGGTGGGGTTTCGCCGGTTCAAAGAACCCAAAATGGCATCTTTAATTTCTGACCAACAGTCTGAAACATAGTCTTTGATTCAAGGTGATATAAAACAGAGAAAAGAAACCAGGTTAGGTTTGGCATTCTTGCTTGATTAATGCTGATCTATAAACTATTATCAATAGTACTGTAAACTAATTTTCTTCTCCAAGGGGTCACAGGATGTTTTACAGGACAGAAGCCAAAACAGATGTCTGCTTTATCTGACGAAAAAATGTTCTTTTGTCCTAAACGTAACCACGTGTGTGTGTGTGTGTTGTTGAAGGAAAAAAAACATCAGCTGGTGGTGTTGTACAGACGTAGCGCTTTTATTTTGAAAGAGACTGTATCAAACTGCACATTTCCTGTGAAAACAGAAGTGTACTTTGAAAACAGACAATGCATGTAACAGGCTGAAGTTGACACGGCGTCCCAGAACGTCAACAACCAACACACCCAGGGTACCTTGGACGTCATATGTGGACATGTGACGAGGTCACAGTGAGGATGAGTTGACCATGTGCGCCCTTTAAAATATGTTTTCAGCTGAGTGCGCTCTGAACAGTGCAAAACATTTTTGGTAGACACACAAAGTGAACAAGTGTGAACTCATCTGTTACATAGGTGTATAGGTGAATTAAGAAATGTGGTTTATTGAACTTACATTTACGTATTCTTAACTGAACCAATGTTATTATTGCTATTTTAGGAAACGAGTGTCCTATTCTTTAAATCTGAACCCACCTGCAGGACTCCAAACTATGCCTCAGGTCAAATGACTCAAATCTACCAAACTAAAATATCCTTTATCCGATTTGTCAGTAAAATTCAACTCGCCCTATGATTCATTCAGCGCACTTAGCATTCAGAACATCCTGGTACTATTTCTTGTACACTCAGTCTTCAGAGTTGTGGCCTTTTCCTTGTCTTTTAGCAAAGCCATGTGTCAGCGGCATGAGGTCAGAGGGACAGTGCCCAGATGATGGGCTATTAGAGAACAAAGAGGCAGGAACATGAGTAACCACTCAAACAAAAGGTCTCTGCGACACATTTCTGGCCTGACACGGCCACAAAAGACGGCCGTCTGATACTCTGAAAGGAAGGTGTTAATTGGAGAGCCAAAGGTCACAAAGAAAAGGAGGGTCCTGGGGGGGCACTGTGAGCTTTTATCCTTCCTTGTGTTCTTCACTCGAAAATAAGAACTGATTAGAAGTCTGTAGGGCAGACTGTGGAGTTGAGCAACAGGTGTTCAACCAACACGAGTTTCAGAGTGTCTCAACTTTATATCTGACTAACCCGCCCATAGGTGAACATTCAGCAGAAACAATTAGCTGATGAGTCGATTAGTTGATTCAAAAACTATCAATTTTAATCATCGTCTTTTTTTGAATATTTTTTCAGCAATATAAAGGCCAAACAGGGCACGCAAGCTACGAGCATGCACGAGATGTTTATGCTCAACCAAGCTAGTCTCACTCCAAAGTCGTCAAAGTCTGGCGCCTGGGCGGTGACTTCCAGAAATGGACAAAAAACAGTTGTCCTTTCACGTCAGCATGATACGAGACCGGTCGCCATTTTTGTTTAACAGCGCCCTACGGCATCAGGGGGAAACTCGGTGGGACAACGTCGAAGGTAGGGTCCAACAACCACCGATCTTCACCCAGGAGACCGGAGTTCACTTCCTGTAAGGGGGCGATCACACCAACAAGGAAAGCTAGAAATGAGATGCCAGTAAAACAATCGATTCCCTATGATACGCCGCGTCTGACTGGTTTTCAAGCATTTTTTATGACGCGCGTCTTTCTGGCGTCTTTTTAGACGAGTGTTTGTAGATGCTGAATGTTGAAATAATCTCAACTTTTGGGCGTCAGGCGGCAGTAGCACCACCAGCAGAGCAACGGCAAGTGCCCTCCTCCATCTTGGGTCCATTTTCAATACGCTCAATGAAAGGCCGCTTCAGGCATTTCAAGCATCGTTGAAGTGTCCGTGTTTCTAGCGCCACCTGTAGGTGTGATCAGCCCCTTAGATTGTAAACCCAACCACGTTCTTTTGTTATTGAAGGAAAAAAAACATCAGTTCAGGGTGTTGTACCGATGCAGTGCTTTTATTTTGAAAGAGACTGTATCAAACTGTACACTTCCTGTGAAAACAGAAGTGTATTTTGAAAACAGACAATGCATGTAACAGGCTGAAGTTGACACGGCGTCCCAGAACGTCAACAACCAACACACCCAGGGTACTACCAGACTTCAAGGCTCCCTGTGGGCTCTCAGTGAAGAGTCGTACAGACGTCTGCACAGACGAACCTTCCCGTCCAGTCTTCCCTGTTGAACTGATAAGCGCAGTGCCCCCAGAGGTGCACGACCAAGCACCGTGACAACTTCCTGAGCCTTCGCACTCGATGCAAAAGGGTGATTACATCATTTTCTAATGCATGAACGTCACACTGGGGACACTACGGGGAGCATAAACCACACTGTGGGGACCCTGCAGTGGGCACATGCCCCTATAGCATGACGCTTTATAGAGCAAACAATTAATTGATAAAGAAAACAATTATTAGCTGCAGCTCCACAGACCACAGAGACCAATTTCATTCTTGTTGTGAGGTCCACCAATTCAGACCTTTGTTGTTTCACTCTGTCTTTGCAGCTGATAATACAAATGCACAAACACAAATCCTGCAGTCGCTCTGTCACAGTATTATTCTACAATATTTCAGAGTAACTGGTGAAGTTAATAGGAATGAATGTTATATCTGTTTCCATTATAATTATGTCCACTAATGTCAAAGCTGGTATCCTGCGACTGTGAATGAACACTGTGAGTATGATGGTGTCACTGACAGCTGGGTGACTTTAAATAAAGTGAACTGTTAACACTTTAAAAGAGAACGATAAGATGATTCAGTTAAAATGATTCTTCTTGTGTTACGTAATATGGATTAATATAAAACTGTATCAACAGTGTCTGCCTTTATTGTGCTCTTAACTTTTGGAAATGGAATATTATCTGTTAGTATAAACTACACCAAACAATTAGCAATATTGATTTTCAGTTACAGCCGTCGGCCCCGAAATTCCATTTAATCTCTAGTGATTACACTGAGAGCGTTTTCCTAATAGGTGCGACTGATTCGTGATGTGCCTGAGTATAATTCCCCTCTGCTCAGTGTTCACATTAGTAATGTTATTCTGTACCTGAGTCCACCTGTGCCATCATCATGATATTTTTGTTGTTCTTCAGAGTAGAAAAGGGCGCCGCAGATGGACACACCGACATGTTCTCCCCGTGTCAGCGTGGGTTTCCTCCAGGTGCTCCCACATGTTCTCCCTGTGTCAGTGTGGGTTTCCTCCAGGTGCTCTGACATGTTCTCCCTGTGTCAGCGTGGGTTTCCTCCAGGTGCTCTGACATGTTCTCCCTGTGTCAGCGTGGGTTTCCTCCAGGTGCTCTGACATGTTCTCCCCGTGTCAGTGTGGGTTTCCTCCAGGTGCTCTGACATGTTCTCCCTGTGTCAGCGTGGGTTTCCTCCAGGTGCTCTGACATGTTCTCCCTGTGTCAGTGTGGGTTTCCTCCAGGTGCTCTGACATGTTCTCCCTGTGTCAGCGTGGGTTTCCTCCAGGTGCTCTGACATGTTCTCCCTGTGTCAGTGTGGGTTTCCTCCAGGTGCTCTGACATGTTCTCCCTGTGTCAGCGTGGGTTTCCTCCAGGTGCTCTGACATGTTCTCCCTGTGTCAGTGTGGGTTTCCTCCAGGTGCTCTGACATGTTCTCCCTGTGTCAGCGTGGGTTTCCTCCAGGTGCTCTGACATGTTCTTTCAGCCCAGGTCCCTGATGTAAAAGCCCCCTAAAGCTCATTTTGCCTGAGACCTCCTGGATCTCATTGATGGTCCTTGGTGGTCTCTTGGCCGTCCTCCATGACGCTGCATACTCTCAGATCTTTCAGTGTGTGGCCTTCAGGCTGCTAAAAGCCTTTAACATGTCTCTGTGATGAGTTGCAGGCACTGCAGGGTGACGGCGGCCAGGCTGATAACAGCTGATAACATAAGATAGTGGCATACGACTATCTTTCCACTTCAAACATGGAGGAGTTGGAATTTCACAAACCATGCGAGGAATCCTAAACCAACCCACACATCAACACAACAGTGTGTTCATGTGGGGTCTAAAAACACAAACCTGGGTCTGATTCATTAGTACCAGTGAGGACCTGTCAGTGAGGCCGCCCTCTGGGTGCACAGATGACCCACAGAGTGCAGGATTCCTGCCTGTGTGTTATCTGTACCACACACCGAATCGCCCTTCCACTCTGCATGCAGTTCCCTTCGGCTGGGAGAGCAAAGCGGGCATTATGAGGCAGCGATTCAGAGACCTCGCACTTATTAGCTGCTATCTCAAGGACGACACGACACGCTCTGTTCTAATTAACTGGAGCGGACACCAAACAAAACACACACAGAAGGCCGAGCCAGACAGTGTAATTGATGAGCAAATTTATTACATCTGACTTCAAAGAGAGCCCGGATCAAAAAACATAGCAGCAGAGATACACGGTGTGCGGCGGCGTGTACAGTATGCAACACAAACACACACGGAGAAACACGCTAAACTGTTGTGAAGCTAATTATCAAGGTGCAGCTGCTGCTGTGTGTTTAATGCTGTCTGTATGGCTGTAATAATCATTATAACAGACTGATCTGGATATCCACTGCATGTGATGATATTTACTCCAGTATCTGAAATGCTTTAAGAACAATAACTGAGTAAATGTTTACAATATTCATGCTGTCACAGATTCAACTTGTTTATCATTTATAAGACATGATGCATTTGTCACAGCATGATTTATAAAAATATAATAATGCTACATTTTAAAGTTTCTGTTCAGAGCAGGAACGTTGCAGCGTTATCCTGTCTCGCCATTCTGTATAAACGGTATGAACACAGAATGGGGGCTGAGTTGTCTCGCCTTTAAGCCGTCAGCTGAGGCAGCACCTGAGCTGAATCAACATCTGTGTAAAAAGACTGAACCTGCAGGACGGGACAGGCGTGATGTTTTGACGGCGTGCTCTGTGTGCGACCCAAGTGCAAGAGATCAACGGTAAGCCCACGAGCTAGCTTAGCCTGGCTTTACACCGGCCTGAAGTGACCGAACTCACCACACCAGGATCGTGGATTTCAGACCTCAGATTGTCTGAGCTGGGACAGGTTCTTGGTCTTACCAGGATAATTCCGAAAGAGAAAGTCAATGACATAAAAAAGGTCGCTGAACTTTATGTCGTGATCAAGCTGCCGTCAGGGACGTCAAACAATGACAGCGATTGGCCATGTATCATACCAATGTGAAAGAACAGCTATTTTTGTCAGTGTCTGACGCCGGAAGTCGCCGGTTTTCGGTGACTTTGGAGTGTTTAGTTTACAGCCTGGTACAAAAAACAGTTTTAGACAACTTTAAAGGAATACTTGGACGATTTGGGAGTTATGCCCTTTCTCTATCATTTTCATATTGAGTCAAAATCATCGATATCTTTTTTTGTGTCTGTACGTCCAGTGGCTGGGTCTCAGCGGTTAGCATTGCGCTTACAGGGGGTCAGTACATTCTGCGCTGTGATCCGCGGAGGGATACACCGGTGAGCAGGCACAGGCACAGACAAACACACTCACTGTACAAAACTCAGTTGTTTATTTAGCCTAGCGATATCTCTCCGGACTACAGTAGCTGCAGAGCCATACCTGTTTGAGCCGGGGTATACAGATGAGGAACTCCAGGTGTTGGATGCTGAGCGGGCGAGAAGAGAGGCTGAATCCTCCGAGGCAGCGGAACAGCAAGGGGCCGAGGGGAGACGGAGGTCAGGGGAGGATTGATTGATTGATTGATTGATTGATTGATTGATTGATTGATTGGTGGTGTAGCTGCGGGGCTTGCCAACCTATGCCTACGGAGGTGGAATCATTTTGCTGCACAGAATGGGACTCAGTGCTACCATCATTGGGGAGGCTAGAGATATATCATCATCATCATCATCATCATCAGGAGGAGAACCACTGCAGAGAGTGCATCACAAGGAGTGAAAACTTTGCAGCAATCACTATCGCCTCCTGAGGTACAAGTGGTATTACAAGACCAGACAGGCCGGGGCTAGCTGGTTAGCATTTCAGTAGATAACTTTGCAACATTTTGATTTCTGTTGATAATGTCAGCTCAGTATTTGAATGTTTTAAACTAAAATTCTGCCATTTCTCACACACGACACCTTTATAGCTGCAGAAGCTGTTTGTCTGTCTGAAGTGACACATAGATCTGAAATATTACTGCATGATGTCTGATGTTTTAGCAAACAATCACCTGTTGACACATCCAGCAGACACAAAGCATCGTTATCATTCATTAGGAGTCGTCTCTGCTCTCCTGCTGAAGGTTATTTACTCTCCTTTTGGTTTGATCTCCATCAAGTTCAGAGAAAAATATCTCCCCCTTCCTTCAGCAGTGAGGCTCTAACCTTGTCTGTGAGCTGTTTGGTGCGGGGCAGGTCGTGTACAGTGAGTCTATCAGAGCTTGTTTTCTGAAAACAGCTGGTGGAAACAAGGTTGATGAGAGTGCTGGGACCTAAATGTGCCGTAAAAACCAAATATAAAGAGGCTGGAAAACCTCAGTGGAGATGCAGAGCTGGTCCACATTCTCTGTTATTCTGTCACAACAGAAAACACTCTGACATTACATGTAGTTATTATTTCATCGTGTTTCATGGTCGCTCTCTTCTTCCAACTTATCATTTGATTTATTGTTTTGTCCGCCCAACAGGTCCAGACCAAAATGTTCCCCTTTTCCAGTTTTTATAACAACAGAGACTCCAAAACGTCACATCTGAGAAGAAGGAGGTAGAAAACATTTGGCTTTATAAATGTGTAATTGATTAAATGTTTCAGCATTACAATAAAGTGAAGTCTTTAAAAGATGGAATTCAAGAAGAAATACTTTCCTTCTGTTTGCACACAGGTGATTGTTATTCGCCCGCGCCGGCATGGCAATTAAGTGCTGTGTTTGTGAGACGCAGGCAATATACCCCCTTGCCAATTAGAGGGAGGAGGGTTGTGGAGTGTTATTAGCAGCAGTGATCCAAAGTCATGATCCCATCAGCAGCAGCCATGCTCAGGGACAGACAGCGGGGCAATGAAAAGAGCCCTCAGCCTGCTGCTGAGCCCGCCGCTCGGGCAGACCTGGCTGGATTCAATCCCACACGCTGCCCTGATCGCTCACCCTGGACGCTGGGCATTAAGGGACACCCATACAGCAGACACCCACAGTGGCACACACACATACACACACACACACACACACACACACACACACACACTCCCTCAGGGTATAATCACTCGTTGTACCGGCCCTGGAGGAACCATAACAACATTGTTCTCAGCCTGCGCCTGCTCTGAATATAATGTCACCAGCTCCTGTTGTGAAAACATCATCATATCTTTGACATTAAATAAAACAGGGCGCACACACACACACACACACACACACACACACACACACACACACACACACACGGCAGCAACGCTGAAAGGACACGTTGGCCATGTTTCTGCTCTGATATATAAATATATCTGTGTGTAATACTCTGCTTTAAATCCATGTGTTCACATTGTGTAGTGACATTATTTCATGCTCTGATTTAAAATCACTGTTTAAAATGTGCCTGAAGGAAAACAGTAACTCACAGCCCTCTGTTTCTGAGGAGTGTTTGCCTCTCTGGTGGTTTAAGAAAACTGCAAAACAGGGTTTTCTTTATTAGATTTCAAGCTGACTGGGTGATTTGCTTGTTAAGCTGTCAGCCAATAACGATGGCAGGGACGAAAATAAAAGAGGGTCAGCTACGGGGTCGTAGAGACGGTGGCATGACGGAGAGCAGCCAACAGTTGGTAAGAAACAGTGAGCCGACTGTGAACACAGGAGCGCACAGACTGTGGGGCGTTTGTTCAGTAACTGTGTGTTACTGAAGACATTCACAGCATCAAGCTAGTTATTTTAGCAGCTTATAGCCACGTGTGACCTCTGACACAGACTGACTGGACACAGAGTCGGGTATCAGTTCACTGACGAGTCAGTTGTAACGTGTCCGGAGGCACTTCATCTATACAATTTTATCAAAAAGCTCACCACAGACAGTCTGAAGTTTTAAGTCCGTAATGAAGTGTTTGTTCTCCAGCTCAGTGTTTTTGTGACCACATGCTTCTTCCCAATTTGGACACCAGCATTTGCCACAGCACTTACCACATCTGGCGAATGCACACACAGAGCCAGGTACCTGCAAGCTAGGTGCTCTCAATCAGAGAGGGCGGAGTCTAGAGTTAGCAGACTTTTTAACCACCAAACCTGGGTGTTTTTTTAACAACCTATCACATTGTTTCCACCAGAGATAGTGCCATGAAAAGCACATTTTTTACTGAGACATCGTTGTGTTTCCTGCCGGGATAGTGCACAAAAAAAATGGTTATTTACCACGATATCACAGCGCTTCTTGCCCGGATAGTGCCACAGACAGGGGCAGTTTTTACCAAAATATCACTACTTTTCCTGCTAAGATAGTGCCACGAAAATCAGTTGTTAATCAAGATATTGCAGCTTTTTCTTGCCAGGATAACGCCATGGAAAGCTGGTGTTTTTTCACAGAGACACTGCTGCATGTCCTGCTGGAATAGTACCAAGATAAACAGCTGTTTTAAGCAAAACATCACTGCTACTTTCTCTGCTGGTGTAGTGTCACACAACGCGGTTATGTTTCATGTCAGGATAGCACCACGAAAACATTAGCGAGACACCACAGTGTTCAAGATAGTGCCATGAAAATTGGATGTTTACCACGACATTGCAACATTTATTGGCAGGATGGTGCCAAGTTACTGTCATGTTTCCTGCCGGGACAGTGCCATAAATGTTTCCTGCCGGGACAGTGCCATAAAAAGTGGTTGTTTGTCCACAGAGAGATCACTATATTTCGTGCCAGAACCGTGCCGGCAAAGGAGGGAATTTTAAGCCAAAACACGACCTTTTCATAACCATGTCCACCAGGTAGAGTGGCACAAAATGTGGAAGTTTTTTACAAAGACATCGCTGCACTTCCACCTGGGACGGTGCCACAAAGAGCAGCTGTTTTTTTTTTAACCAAAACATTACTGCATTTCATGCCAGGAGAGTTCAAACAAAGGGGCTTGTTTTTACTGAGACATGGCTGTGTTTCAGGTGGGGACTGTGCCACCAGAACCAGGTACTTTGAGCCAAAACATGATCTTTACCAAACCATAACCAAGAGGTTTTGTGCCTAAATCTATCCACACGTTAAGTTTCAACACATCAGCTACATAACAAAGGACAAATGTATCTGTGGTTTTCAGAAACATGCGATGTTTGGGTTGATGAGCTGTTTGGTACTAAGATGTGTTGGATTTTAAACTTGACTCCTCAGAGATGAGTCAGACAAAGAGTTAGCTGCTGATACATTTAGATTATTTTTCCTTCCTTTTCCTTCGTCCATTGTGCTGAGACAACAACTGTTGTTAATGACAATATTCCAGTTCCTGCATTTATTCCAACCACTGTTGCTGCGACTGTAAATGTGAACACATCACTCTAAAGACGACATCAGGTGCTTTATGAAAGCTTTCATTTAATTTTCAGTGTTCATTTACTTTACGAACACGTCTGTTTATCACATTATTGTTGCAAAGAGCACAGATGTCTCTTCCACCGCAGAGCTGCTCATCTTGCCTCTGTTCTATTTCCGTGGCAGCGAGCAGAGAGAGGAGCACTAATAAACCCTTCTGCTCCTTGTCAGCTCCCTTCCTCTCTGCACTGATAGATCCGAATTGTACCTCTACAACACCACACATCCCCTTCCTTACTGAAGCACACACATGCAGCTTTAATCACCAGGAAGCCGGGTAGGATTGGAACTCGTTGGAAATTAATGCGGCGTGAACTCAAAGTTTGACGGCCAGGCTCGAGGTTGGGTCCAGTTTTGTTTCTAATGTTTTATTTCTGAGGGCGAGAGCGCTCGCTGCAGATGAGATGGTGATGATAACTGAGCCCTTTTTCACAAGTGTGTCTCATTATTAATTCTATTATGGATGGTCTCTTTGCATGGAGCCCCATTAGACGGAGTCAGCCCACTAGAGCACAGCAGACCTCAGGTTTAATTGACACCACGGCACACACGGGAACGTGGAAGAAGGCATGATCTGAGTGCATGACTGATCAACGCAAATGCCAGCCTTCTCTCACAGGAGTCTGAATTTCAAGGAGGAATGAAGCAAATGTTTGAATTAGTATTCCAACAGGAAGAATTAACGGTGGAAAAGCAGAAAACTTTTAGTGGCTTTTAACGCGGTGAAGCTTCGACTGCACTGATACAAACTCTGAGTCCTTTTCTGAGCATCAATCTGAGCTTCATCTGATCCACAGTAATATTTTATTAAGGATGACAGTTCATCTAAAAAGAGCCACAATTTCAAGGCCTCTCACAATAATGACACACTGCTGAACTGTGTCGGATGATCAATCACAGCAGCCCGATGACAAGCTTGTGCTCAGTGTTTAAAGAGCTCTTTGTGTCTGTGCTGTGTCTGTGTTAGGAGTGACACGGCCGGCACGGCGGCACTGAGCGCGGTGCTTCGGTCATCCAGACACAACACAGACCACTTGTACACCTCTTCACATGCTGATTCTGTGCGCCCTGTTTTCCTGTCTGAGACACATTAGCTGAATGAAAAACAGCTCGCAGATAAACTGTCACATTTTGGAGCAGCTATGTTTTTTGGGGGGAAGGAAAGTATTTTATACAGACAGTTTTCTGATCACATCTCTGGAGGCAGTACTTAAAATAAAAGCTAAACAACAGTCAAACAAATAGCAGATGGTGAAGAATAGAAAACAGCAATCATTCAAATGACATGATTAGTAGGGCAGCAGAGATTTCCTCATCATAATCATGGAGCCTGTGAGGTGTGGCTGCTGTTTGGTACTCAGCTCTCCATTGTTACTCTGCTTTCTGCAGAGTGGCATCAAACCTTAACATGACAACAGGAATGCTAATGTTGGAGTGGCGACCTTTGCTGGTGATCGTATGGATTATTCAGCAGGAAATTCCACATTACCTATGGGACAGAGGAGCAGTCAGCGTGGCAAACGCTACGACAACCTTCAAGACCCACAGCAGATCTCCTGAGGAATGCTGATGGGCAGCGGAGCACCTCAGTGCGTCTCCAAACAACCAGGATCATGACTCCACATCAGGTTTGCAGAGGAACAGCTTCCACGTGTCCTCTGCTTGATTCTCATTTTATTGTCTGCGCTGAAACATCTTTACGCAACACTGATGAAATTCTACCTGCATCTAACTACAACTGTTTGTTTGTTTGTTCTGACTAGCTCAGATGCAATGCCTCCGTTTCTGAACAACACTTTTTCTCTGAGAACAAAAAGCCCTGTACCTGGAATACGGCTGCGACTAACAATTATCTTCATTATCAAGCAATCTACTGATTATTCTCGCCATGAATGGATTTATCATTAAGTCTATGAAGTGTCAAAAACTTGCTCATCATCATTTCCCAGAACTCAAAATGACAAAACCCAAGACTCTTAACTTACTGTCAAACATCACAAAGAAAAGCAGCAACTTCTCACATTGAAGAAGCTGACACCAGAAAATATTTGACATCTTTGACTGAAAAATGACTGAATCAATTAATCAGTTGTGAAAATAGTTTGCAATTAATTTTCTTTCAGTCGAGTAATCAATGAATTGACTCAACGTTGCAGCTCTAATCTGAAAACTCAGGTTTTACAGAAGAAGTCAAAATTTGAGTCTAAAATGAACAAAAGTTTGATTTAAATCAAAGACTATGAAATCAGAGAACAAATGAACAAGATCTGATCAGGCTCCTCTCAGATACTTGACAGTTTCTGATCCTGCGGACACGCCCAACAGAGAGCTGAGACTTGGTACCGTTCATTCATGCTTCAAACATGCGTCAAACATGCGTTTACATATCTGGTCTGATGCAAAGACAACACTTACAGGCCATTAGTCAGACAGCATACACCACGCTGACAGCTGTTAAAGGTCAGAGATAAACTGCTTTCATGACTGGTGACGTAAAAATAAAAAGCGGAAAAAAATATATTAGGGATGCACTGAAATGAAAATTTGTGGCCGAAGCCGAAGCCAAATAAAATTAAACTCTTGGCCGAATACTGAATATCATTGTTTAGTTTTTCATTAGTTTTTGCAGATGAACCCTCCAGATTAGTGTTGTCACGGTACCAAAATTGGGACCCGCTGTACGATACCAATGAAAATATCGTGGTTCTGAGTAGTATCACGATACCACAGCGAAAATGAAAAAATGAGGCAGATGTGCCTTTTGTCATTTATAAAAAGATAAATCACTTTTCTATAATACATCAATGATATTTCAATGGAATAAATTACTTATTGACTTATTCATACTTCAAAAACAGCATCAATAAGTGATTAACATAGGGGGGATCAAAATAAAATAAATAAATGAAATAAGAATCAACCAGCCACCCTCCTCCCCTGACAAGTAAAGAACAGTCCCTTCATAAGTAAAGAACAGTCCCTTCATAAGTAAAGAACAGTCCCTAAAGTGCGGTGAGGTTTGTGGACCGTTACCTGCCACAAAGAGAGAAATGTGAACGGCTCGTTTCTCCTCTGACACGTCACATACCTGTGTGCCACCACGGCTCAGCTGTCCAGGTACTACTGGGCAGTCATGACACCAATGAAGAGGATATTACTGGACCTGGAGCCGGACTTACCGTCACCGGTAAACCATTATCTTGCGCCGCAGAGCACTATGGCCGCTGTATTGCTGCTGCTGGTTGAAATCTGTACTCACACAGCCTGCTGAATGATTTATTTTGCTCGCACAAAACTATTTTTAGTCGCAATTGCGAGTGCGGTGACGGACGGAGTAAAATATCGCCACACTGCCGACATTTTACTCCGTCCATCACCGCACGCTGTTTGATTGCGTTATCAAAACACGCCGCTATTATTCGGCCTTGCTTTTCACTTATTCTACCGAATACCTTGGGTTTTTTTGCAATATTCAGCCGAATATATTCGGTTACCGAATATTCGGTGCATCCCTAAAATATATATAACTGAGTTGATGTGAAACGAAGGACAATTTGCAACAGCTGCGACCATGTACACACACACACACACACACACACACACACACACACAACCTAACCTTGACCTTTGTGCCAGGCCAAATTTCAGCCTGTGAAGACAAGAACTGTGGCGACCAAAGTGAGGGAACATTTTTGTAGACTGACCATGTGACAGAGCGACACACAGAGCAGCTGGTCGCAGCTAAGAACCAACGTCTGAACCCAAACGTGTGACTCCTTGGTTATCATCATTAAGATGAGAACATTCAACACCAGGAGCAACACCCCTCTGCTGCTCCTAAACACTCACCTCTTTTCCACATCAATACAGTTATTTATTAACAAGGAGAAGACACACAGCAAAGGACCACAGGTTGGAATCAAACTCACGCTGCTGCAAAGACTCAGCCGACATGTGGCACACACTCAGGGCTGAAAATTAACACCAAATGCGGGTAGATTTTCCATTTGGCTCTTAGCCACATTGTTTGTACCAAAGTAGTCATGTATTAAATTATATATGTAATAACTATTTGACGGAGGCTAATAGCAGACCGGCACTCTGTTTGTTGTGTGTCGCACTTAAATTGCTCCCCGCTGCATCAAGGAACCTGTAGGCCTACACGGAGGATGCGTGCACACGTAGGCACATGGAGCGCCTCGATCCATGATCTGCTGTTAGTAGCAAGCAGATTACCAGGTGTATGTAAACCACCGACAAAACGAAAAAACACAGACAAGGACGAAGCTGAAGCTGTAACGTTACAGAAAAAAAGAAAATGTTTTGTGAGAAATGGAGGTTCCGTTTCAAGCGGCCGGCTACACTACGATGCTGAGGGTGCAGTAATGAGCTGTAATGTATGTCAGCAGTATGCTAAAGAAAAAAAAAACTAACAACTCGTTTGTCATCGGTAACAAAACGATGAAGCTGGAGAACATCCGTGACCATGAACGCAGCAAAGTGTCAAAGTGCAAATGGAACTTTGAGCTCAAAACTTGATATTAAACTAATTTTGCTTCACATTTCACTCTGGCCTCTCCTTGTACCAACATGTATTCAACATGATACTGTATTATCTCAATGAAAAGCACTGAAACAAATGTTCACGTGACAGAAAAAGGCAACTCATTATTTTGGCTGGTAAAAAACATGCTTGGCCGGTGAGCCAAAAGTTAATTTTCAGTCCTGCACACACTCCACCAGGTGAGCTGGAGGTCACAGCAATTAACCAGATGTTTGATTAAGTGTGCTCATTTTCATATATGAAGAGTTGAGGGAAAGCGTTGCAACAACTTAATATAGTCCCAAAACCTGAATGTCAGAGCCCTGCAGGAGTGAATCGATGTCACCGTCACAAAACTGATGCAAATCAAAACTAACGGGACTTCATTCACGTCAAAGAGAGATCACCTGATCCAAACTTTTGTCAGGTTGGTTTTGTTTTTTATTTTTAAGGGCTTTAAGTGAAACTCAGAGCGTATGAGTCGTCTGGACACAATTCTCAACCTAAAGATGGCTGAGCCGGCAGGTAGCAGCTAATGTTGTTAACTCCATAAACAGTGCTAAACCACAGCAACAGTGCTGACAGAGCTAACGGTGTTAACCGGGGGGAACTGCAGGATGGGTGCTGCACTTCTGCAACAACAGCATCCAGATATCAGTCGTAGCAGAAGCCACATTTGAGATGCCACAAGCACTTCTATGAAAACAGACTGTGATCAAAATAAAATGCAAAGAAAGAAATGAACCGACATATGATCGCAGTGCAAAGCAGCGGTGATGAGCTGACCAGCGGGGAACACATGCACGCACGGCTGGACCAGTGTACCACAACACATGACAGAGAAGCTCAGATTACAACACAAAGAGGGAGCGAGGCGTCATTACTCCAGTTTAAGTTTACGTAGCAAACAGCTGTTCGCTGCTGTATTAACACTCTAAATGTCGCATACAGAATCTTTCAGGACACATCTAACAATCATCCCCATGACTCATAGTATGACATCACCATGCATTGACCTTTGCAGGTGACAGAGGTCAGTCATCTTCAGCGTGGCTGCAGGAAGTTGAATCTCAGGAACACGTACACACACGTTGTTTAAGCGAATCAACAAACAGCCGGTTGTGGTGTTTTTCTGACTTGTGGCAGAGAGTTTTATTTATGAGCCTCCTCATGAGATCAAAGCAAATCCATCAGACCCTTTGTTGTCTGAAGATTCAGTTTTACCCGCTGGGCGGAGATACATCATGTCCAAGGAAGAAAACAAAAACAGGTATCACATCCTTTGTCACCTGCAACTTCCATCTGCTTAACAAACTGCAACTTGACTCGGCACCTGAACTTCACGGCTTCAAGTCGCTGTAGTTATTATAATTTGTTTGTAGTGTCTTGTGGTGTCAAGATTTAATGCGTGTGTAAAGTCAGATTCTTTAAAGAGCAGCGGAGGGTTCATTCATTCATTTATGCTGTCAGAATTCTTCCAGCTAAACTTTAAACACAATGAGGAACACGTCTGAGCGAACAGTGAGTCAGTGCCGTCCGCCCTCTCTGCCAGGCAGCAACACTGGAATCCAATACAAATCTTGCGTGAATGTAATTAAGAGCAGGCTTCTTGCCTCCATGCTGCTGTTTCTCAGAGCCTCTAAAGAGCTCTGTACAGCAGGCTGCAGTCTCTCAGCACCCAGCGGTCACGTACAGCAGAGACGACAGCAGACAGCTGATGTGTCTGTCGCCGCTGATCAGCGACCGCTCGGCTGAATCCACTTCAGACTCAGAAAGACAGACAGCCCAGGTAGGAGGCATTCCATTAAAGACCAGCAATGTGCCTCCCCTGTTGATTAGAGAGCATTGATCTGCCACGAACAAACGACTGATTTGGAGCCCTGCTGGTGGATGAGCGACTGGGCGTGTGTGATGGAGCGAGGTGGAGGGAGCTGGAGACAGACAGAGGGTGAGTGAGAGCTGCTGCTCCCACCAAATCCATCTTATTGGATTTCAGCTGCAGGCATTCATCACCAGCCACCATCGTGCTGCTCAGGGATTGGCTGCAAAACTTTAATAAAAGCTCACCTGCCAACTACATACAAACACGCCGCCTGTCTGTCGGCGGCGCCTTTGTGATTCAGAAATGAGGAATTTTAGCAGGAGCATTAATTTAGTTGTTGACGGTTATATAACAATCTGACAAACAATCACTTTCAAAGCCTCCAATTACACACAAGAGAACAAAAATCAGACGCCGCAGTGTATGACACTGTCGCTGAGCAGGCCGCCAGCAGCAGCCGAGTGTGTGGACGTCTGTGAGGTTAGTACAGTGTGTGTGTTCAGGTCTCTGTGCTGTCCAGAGAAAAATCAATGGCTGATGATGCAGCAGACTGAGCGCAGCAGCTCTTTGCTTCTTAACAAGTCTCCTCAGACTCTCGGTGGTCTCGGCTCTGCCATCGCAACAGATGCAACAGGTCAGTGGCGTCGGCGGCAGCAGCTCGGGAAAATCCAAATCCTGTCACCTTCTCTTTAATTGGTCTGATCTGTGATATCATAAGCATCTGTCCTGTTGTCAGCAGTGTTGACCCAGACACTGTACCGACCAACACAGCTCGTTTTTCTCAGGGAAATTCAAGATTGAAACTATCAGAACGAAACAGGTGAAACAGCCGCCACAGGAAAATGATGTCATCGTACGTTTCTGCAAACCACCAACAAGTTTTGTATCTTTCTTAAGTATGAAATCAGCGTTTCTAAAGTGACGTAATATCTGAGCTGAATTAGTCAAACAGAGTCGGAGAGGATGGCAGATGATGTGGCACCTCAGCGAGACGCCTGCCCAGCCGCAGACAGCCGCAGACAGCCGCAGACAGCTGATCGAGACCAACAAACAACAAAACTGGTTGCTGTGTTTCCAAGTTTAAGTCAAGTCTCGAGCCTTTCCCAAACCGGACCCCGCCCACTCCCACTCCGTCGTGAAGTCTAACTCTGTTTGTCGTCACCTTCACTGCTGAATGAAGCTCCTTCATGAAGGCGTCGGCGATAAACACAGCGACAAGTTTTGGGACAGTGGAAAGAGGAACTGTCGGAACTTTTTCGGAGTTTTATTTATATCAATCTTAGTCCAATTTTAGGTTCTTAAGATTTACTTGTAGCACTTATATTTAATCTGTATGTGCTGCTACTGTTTCTTAGTTTTTGTATATTATGTTTTTAATCAGTAAAAGAAATAAATCACCTGATAAATTGATATATATCAAATAAAAACGTCTTTTGACTTTTCGCTCTGATGTTTAGAAGCTGTTTGGTTTTTGTCACACTTGTTATAAATATTCAGAGACTACAGGAGGATAGATATGATCCAAAATACAACGTAACCTTTAAGATGTTAATGTCTGTATGACAAAATAAATGTCCATCTTAGTTTGATGAGGTTACATTTGTAGGGGTAATCACAGTGCGGAGCGTCTTCCATGATGAACACAATACGCTGATGCACATGCTCAGTAAATCAGCATCGGTGCACGCTGCTGTCGGAGGGTTTTATAACTCACTTCCACTCCTCACTAGTTAGTTTGGGACAGTGCTCAGTGTGGCCGACCGTGGGTAAGGAGAGGGTGCAGGAGGTGGTCAGGGAGAGGCCCAAGTCTCAAGTCATGAATATCAAGTCAAGGTCTTTAATCAGCGTTAGCCGTGACTGATGAAATTTGTCTTACGGTGTTTATGATTAAAATTTGCTTTAGGGAGCACAGAATGCTCAAAGGGAGGTGACGTAATGAGACTTTTACCCTCAAAGCAGAAAGAATGTGAAGTAATCTAACATTTTATGTCTGGTCAGGACGTCACAAGCACAAGTGTCTTAAGCCTAGTTCACATTACACGATTTTCACCACGATTTTGACGTCGCAGAGGATCTTGAGAGCCACCTTGGGTCGGAGGTGAGTCGGCAGATAGTCTGCCACGAAAAGTCCTCATGTGTGAACAAGCCTACGAGCAAGTCGCCCCCTCGTCTGAGACTGGGACTGGATATCTGGCATGCTAGAAAACTGGAGAAGTCTGACACGACTGACAAAGAGCATCAGCCAATGAGAGGCGGGATACGTCCCACGTCAGCACACAGGAGGACGGAAGAAATGTGAGGAGGACAAGCCGCAGGGTTGCCAGGTCTGCTTATTAGCCGCAACTTTGGGCTTGTTTCTGAAGTGGAGTCGCTTATTTGGGCTTGCTCCCTAAATATCACCTTCCTCTATATATAACCGTCTATTAGTTATTTAAACGCATGATGGTTGTTTCTTTTGGGCTTGTTTCCATAGCCCTGGTTGCTTGTTTCTCTCCCAAGATCTGGCAACACTGACAAGCCGGCAAGCAACAACAACAATGGCGGCGTCCACAGGATCACGGGGAGCTTGTTGAGTTTGGACCCAGGATAATAAAGAATATCCATGCCTTTACGATGTGTCGTCTCCAAGTTTGGTGACGTCACCGCGTTATCTGGGGCTCTGTCGGCGAGGGCTCGGTGGAGAAATCTTGTGGTGCGCACACACAGGTCGTAACACAGTTGGCGAGACTCCCGCTGACAGAAACACACGTCGCCAGGTATGAACACTCCAAAGATTACGATAGTCTCTGCAACGCAAAATCAGGGTGAAAATCGTGTAATGTGAACTAGGCTTTACATGGTGTTTACTCTTTGTCAGCGAGTCACTAGCTGTGAGTGCTTTACTCGATGATCGAGGACATGACTAGATAAGATGACCCAAAGTGCTCTGTCACCAGCAGGTAACTAACCCTCCCCCCTGACCTCAGGTGAGTACAAGTATCTGATGTCTCCTGTGTTCAGGGCTGGCTCTTTGCACTCAGCTCATTCCTGACTGTTTGTTGTGAGTCCGTCTGCAGATTCTGAATTAAACTTACAAAAGGACAAGTTTCTGACTCAATGTGTTTTGTCTAGTAGAAATTTCCACCACGCAGCCAAGCGAGTCTCAAGTCCTCAAATCAGTGACCTGAGTTGACTCATCTCCGCCTGTCAGTTTGGTGCTTGCTGCTTAATTTGACGAGGCCCGTGACACACACGCACGTCTTGCTCCTGTTCACATGAAAATTCATCTCATGTGATTTTTAACGACAGCCAAACAGCTAAAGATAAAACCAGTCGACACACTGTGAGAATCTAATCAGCTCGACTGTACTGAGAGCTGCTCTGGTGTCATGTGAACAAACACACAGTGTGTCAAAGAGTCAAAACTTACAGTGAGCGTTTCTTTGCAACCTCACAGATCTGTCTCATAAAAAATGCATCACCTGTGGCTGTGAACAGTTTGTTGTTTCCTCCTGCAGGACGACAGGACAGTGACTTAAACTCCTGTCTGGTACAAGGTGCACTGCAGGAACAGGGACATTTGTTTACAACATGACAGCATTATCCACCACGTCCAGCTGTAAGCTCAGAAAGATATAACAACTATGATGCTGCAAACTATGGCTACAGCTTCTGACTGGGCTTCACAGATTCAAGGAAAGCAGCAGTGACACAGAAGAAGTGGAACATTTGGAGAATATTAAAAATATCAGACGGACGGTGGAGAAGTGGATTATGGTGCAGAAATGATCAGAAACTGTGGGATACTTTTTCCATCATGCTGAACACAACTTCAGTTCTTGGTCTTTGCAAAGTATAAAACGTTTTTACATTATACCTGCACATACACACAGTTATGGGGTCAAGTATCAGTGGTAGCATTTAGCAGCAAAGGTAGACTGTAGCTTAATTACACCCTGAGCAGATAAACACAGCTGGTGGAAGCCACTATAGACGACATCCCTCTGCTTTCACTTGTTAAAGTCAATTTTTTGCACTTGTTTTTCTCTGCAGTATTTTTATACTTATTTATTTATTTTTTACAGGAAAAAAACAACATAAATGTCAATAACTCCCCAAAACAGCCTTCATTGTCCATTAGCATAGACTCCACGAGTCTCTGAGCTCCAAGAGAACAATGAACACGGTTCTTCCTGAAGATAATTCCTCATTTGGTGTTTTGATTTCTCCTTAATTGGCCATCCTTCTGTATATTTCAGCGATACTGATTCTGGCATTTTTGCAGCTGTAACTTGGAGGCTAAACGGGACATAATGGGCCCTGCAGGAAAACAAGGCAACATTCTGTCTACCATAACAATGGCTCACGCCTCGCACCCTCCTGTGGGGGGAAATTCTGCAGCTTGTGCAGAAACACTGTGGAAGTGATGTTCTTGGTCATTTGCATACGGAGCAGGAAACAGAATCAGATCACTGGTTGTCAGCGGAGATGAATTCTCACAGTGCATCACTAAATCTGGACACATGCAGCTAAACAATGAGCCTCATGCAGGAACACGGACAGTGTTTTTCATTTTTGATTGTATCTTGGTTTGTTCTTAATTTGTTGGTACAAATTGGTTTCTGTGATTTACCCATGATTTTTATTGTTCAGTAAGAGAAGGTTTTCAGAGTGGTGGAGAGCACTCTGACTAAAAAAGATTTCACAGTCCACAAATTGTTTGTGCAAAACAAGGCAACATAAGTTTTGTATTTAAGGAGCATGTTTTACATATTGAGGTACTTTTACGTCACCTGTGTATTTGACTCTCACACTGCACTTTGTATTCCACCACAATTATTTGATAAGTTACTTTACAAGTCAAATATCTGCACACAAACCACGTAAAAACGTACAAGTGCAGCTGAAACAATCTGTCGACTGGTCGACTGACAGAAACATTTTGATAAGCATTTGAATTCATTTTCATGCAGAAATATTTTATGGTTCCAGCTTCTTAAACATTCAGACTTGCTGCTTTTTCTTTTAATTACTTTAATTATTTTGATTTATTGCATTGATTATTTTGTTTCTGCACTGAGTACTTTTACTTTTAATACTTAAAGGAACAGTGGTTAAGATTTAGGGGGATTTATTGGCATCCAGCAGTGAGGACTGCAGATTGCAACCAGCTGAAACTTCTCCCTGTTACAATTTATTGTCCCGGAGGATTTTACCACGAGCTGAATTATCCACAGAGGCCTCCTCCTCTGCAAAACAAATGGACACAGTATAAACACTGAATAAAGCAGTTTCACAATTATTATTCTTTTTTTTTTCTGACACTCTTGTTGTGGAGGGGCCGCTCATTACAGAGGCCAATGCAAAAAAAGCTAATGTCTCTATCTAGAGTCAGTGTTTGGTTTGTCCCTTCTGGGCTACTGTAGAAACATGGTGGTGCAACATGGTGATCTCTGTAGACGAGGACCTGCTCCCTGTGTAGATGTAAACAGCTCATTCTGAGGGAACCAGAACACAACAACTCTTATTTGCAGCTGATTAAACACTAAAGAAAACACACTGATCACTTCTGCTGATATATCCTCCTAAATCCTGCACTGGGCCTGGGTAATGTTTTAAATGCAGGACTTTTACCACTAACACAGTTATTTTACTGTGCAGTATTTAGTCTTCTTCTTACAAATGTTTCATCATTGCTGGGTTTTTAATTTTCCTGTGAGTCCTGCACTGAAGGAAAATCAGGTTATCTTCAAAGATTTCACTCCTGCTGATGTAATTCTTCTCCTTGCAACCTTTTTGGTCGTCATCGCACTAATTTTTATTGGTGACAGAGTATTTGCACGCAGCTCAGCACCTGCCCTTGAGTAGTGTTTATGGGGCATTACCTGAGCTAATCATGATCACACATCATGGCGGCATAGGTGTGTTTCAACATGGGCGGGGACACATAAAACAGGGGGTCAAGGGACCGAAAATTTTGAGCATCACGCACTTAGTTTTCTGCATTCTGGAGAATTTTCATGAACCAATATGTGCTTTTTCTGCATCAATTTATGGTGAAATGTCATTTGTCAAATTAAAAGTCTACTTTAATGTTTTTGAGGAGAGGGGACAAATGCACATGTTCTATATACTGAGGGGGACGTGTCACCTGTGTCCTCCCCAAAAGCCTGTGTGATCAAGTGGTATTCATCATTCACCCCACCTGGGTAAGAGCAGATATAGATGGTTTAGATGCATCTCAGGTGGACTTCTCATATTTTCTCTCTTAACAGAAAATTAAGATTAAATTCAAGGGAAAAGTTTGGAGTATGTTGCTGCATGAGAATCAATCTCACACACACACACACTGTTAGAGATGAAGTGGTCAGACGTTTAGAAGCAACCACAAAGCCATTTCCATTTCACAAACTTCACACTGTTCAGCTCGGGGCTGTCAGACCCCGCTGTTCTCAAAGACTGAAAGCAAAGGAGGAAGAGGAAGTGTTTGGGAGGAACGATGGCAGGAGCACAGTCAGCTGTCAGAGAGTGCAACGCCTTTGAACTGTTAGAGGTTCAACTTTGGAGGAAAAGATTCCTCTGTGCAGGGAAGTATCCAAACTTTGTGGACTCTGAGATATCTGTGTGTGAGATCATTACTGAAAGCTCATCAGCGGTTACCAATCATTAAGTTATCATTTAAAACATCATTACGTTACGTCTATTCTTCTGAGACAGTTACATGTTAGAAACCAACACAGATGGACACAAAGGCTGCAGCGGATCATTTGTTCCATTTCATAAACTCCTCTATATCTCCCAAATGGTGCCAGTGTTTGGTTCCATATCATAGTGTCTCTGCGAACACTGATTACAGTCCAGAGAGCAGAGGAACATCCTGTCATAAACAAAAGACAGACGATCAAGCCTGACGCTATTTGTTGCTTTGCAAAACATGCAGCTATAATTAAATCCATTGTGATGTAATTAGAAAAAACATCTTGTATCCGGTTTTAATTGCTATGTGGTCTCACAACACAATTTCTCGTTACTGTCTTCTTGATGCGTGACCCAGGCACTATGCCAGGAAATTTGGTGATGGAAATGAAAACAAGTCTGATCAGTGGCGGCATTGTTTACCGCCCTGATACACAACACGCCTTCAACGCTATGTTTGTCATTCCAAAAGGGAGGCTTCGCCCTCGCCGAGCGCCTGTAGGGGACGCGTCGGGTTGAGATTGTGATATAATCACCGGCAGCAGCGAGAGAGAAAAAACTGCAGCTTCTTCTCTTGATGAAATACAACAACTAAATGATTCTTTAATTTTTGTTCATTTTCTCATTAGTTCTGTAAACGAGCAGTTTGATCAAGCTGAGCTGTAAATTGGAAGCTGCGGCGCCGATATCTTCATCAAAAACTGTGTGTGGATGGTTTTATAATGTGCCAGAATCTGAGCAGCCCAGATTCTTTCTGTGGGACGACATGAGCGTTCCTCCAGCTGCAACCATCAGTCACCTGTACAAAGAGAACGATTTCCAAAGATCTAATTACCCGACTAACCATTAACTAATTGATGCAGCCTGTTTAGTTTAATACAGACGCACTTTTCAATTAAAGCTATTTTGTGTATTTGTGTGTGTGTGTCTGTTTCTCAATCTACACTTCAGTATTCACAGAGAGTAAAACTAATCCTGCTCTGTAATGTTAGTGTGCGGGGACACAAAAGGAGCCACAGATTGAAAATACAAAGACGTCTCCTCAGCCCCCAAACCTCAGAGTAATTCATTCTGTAAAGAAACCGTATGCTACCAAAAAGAAGAGGTCACCCTGTACAAGAACAAGGATGACATGTAATCCCATTCTGATATGTGGAAGTGAATGTATCTCTGTAAAGATGCCATAACTAGGTGAGAAGCTGAAGGGAAATCCAGATGCCCTTAAAGGTGTATTACGCAGAAACTGTCTGTCTGTAAATATTATCGCCAGTTAAAATGAAGGTGAATGAATGGTTTGATGGTGGTGGAAGGAGCATGCTAACATGTTTCCTAACCTGGCAATGACTGAATGTTTCCACCATCCAGTCAAAGAGACGGAGAACCAGCTTCATGTGAGGGACTGGAGCCTGGGGGGTTTGATCAGGGGTAACAGGTCAGTTCTGGTGCTGAGCTTTATGGGTATGGGTGGGTGCAGGTTTTAAAAAATGGACCCATGCAGGACTCTGTCACAAGCCTCCCGTTCTCCCTCGCTTTGGTATCCAGGACCCAGGGGTGTGTGGGTCCAAGCCAACAGCCTGGCTTTACTGCCTCCTCTTGGTAGCTAACTCTGCTGGAGTACCAGGGTCACGAACCAACAAACACATTGAATTTATTTAATATAAAAACACTGATGCAGTGTTCTTATATTACATTTTTTAGTTTGAATTTTCAAAAGTCACTAAAAGGCAGGAAATAACGTCTGTGAAACTCAGATTTGTTTGTGTGTAAATCAGGGTGAAATTTAGGACAAATAAAAGTATTTCCCAAAATGTTAAAGTTTTAAAGGAGCTCTATGCTAAATTCAGAGTGTACGAGTTGTCTCCACACAGTTCTCAACATGGATGGAGCTGAGCCGGCAGCTAGCAGTTAACAGTGCTAACTCTATAAACAGCACTAGTGTGGACAGAGCTAACAGTGTTAGCCAAGTGGTAACCAGAGGGTGGGCGCTATGCTTCAATGCCGTCTGTACAAAATGCTCCTACTTTGACTTTGATATTCGTTACTGATACCAGTCAGGTTTAATATTTAATAATAGTATTATTTTCTGCATTTCTGTGCTGCTTAGTTGATGTAGTGAGGTAGGGGTCAGGTGCACGGTGACATCATCACCACGGAAATTCCTGTGAAAAGTCTTCATTGTGCTTGTTAGCTGGCTGAACGATACACAATGTGTTGTTCTCCTCAGAGTGTGTGTCAGTGACAGAAGTAGGTTCTTTTAATTTGTGTGTTAATTACGTTTCCATGGGCAGTTACATGACGTTACAGAGAGTTTAGTATTAGTGCACGTTAACAACTGTGGTTACTATACGTAACGTTAGTGCTATGAATACAGGTTGTCTCGTATGAGGCCAGCCAAAGAATTAGAACCTTTTTTGTGAGTGTGAGTCGTACGTTAGGCTGGATATTCCTGTTTAGATAATGGTAGCAGTGTTGTACGATGCATTGTATACGCAACATGACACTGAACAGTATTGTACTTACTGCTTTCATTAGTGTTTACTGACAGAAAACCACACACACACACACACACACACACACACACACCTGTATACCTTTTGAACACAAGCACGTTGAACCACGCTGCACGTTAAGTGGTAGTAAATGAGCTAGCTGGTGGGATACACACATACATTAACATATTGGCGTGGCTGAACCGCAGATCAGATTACAAACACACAGAGTTAGTGTGACGTCATTCTCTGCTGTCACTCCTCCATATCTTTACACAGCTAACAGTGGTTCACTGTAATATCAACGTTCTGAATGTTGCACACTGAACCTCTGATTAAAACTTTTAAATAACCTCAGAATGATTGATTTACATCATGAAATGTGTTATGATGCAGAGGTACAGGATACAGGATCCTCAAATGACTGATGACAACATATACACACTGATCTGATGCTGACGGCTGCCTAATAAGGCGCTTTGATTAAAAATGGATTGAATCATTTCCTAGGTGTCCCAGGGAGACGTGGAATTGATTCGGCTTAACAATGAAACCCCCAAAAGGACCCTAACAGGGTCTAATAACAAAAATAAATTCATTAATAAATAATTCAAGCCCCGCTGGTGCAGCTCGCTTCATGTAAGTGAAAGCAGGCAGAATAAAATGTGTTTAATGTCAGTGGGCATCAGAGGAGACAGCAGCAGATAAAAAACACACTTCTGTGTCTGTCAGCTCCGACTCAACGTCCCCGTTCGTAGACCGGACACAAAGCAGAACAAAACACACAACTGGCATCAACAATGCAGGATACACATCTGGCCCGCTGTTAGAGCGGATGCTGGAGCTGAGACTGGCAGCCATCACTTCTCTATTATTGTCTTTCAGAGCTCACGGCGTCAATATATTCCTTTGATCAAAGTTTTTTTCGCTCAGGCGTTTCAAATGCAAGTGTCCTACAAATACCTTTGTAATGGAAATGGATAATGAGCTTTCCCAGCGGGGTTAATCAAACCTATTGTTCTGCAAGAATAAAAAAGATGTGAAAAGATGTGAAAGGGAACTGATTGATTGTGCGGAGAAAAAACCCTTGGTGTCCTTTTCTTTCAGGCAATTCCTTGTTTCCTCCTTGATACAGGAAGTGATTTATTTTGACAGCTACCTCATTGAGTTTTATTTTATCCAAATGAAAAGTCTTTGTTGTGAGCTCAACAAGAGACGTGGGGGGAAGGGGAAGAGAAACAGACAGACAGAGAAGAGAACAGAGAGTGATGAAAAGGAAAAATAAAGGACAACAATGAAAGAAGACGATGAGTTAACGACACAGGAATAAATGTGTGAAAGTAGCAGTGGAGTGGAGCTGTGAGTAAGCTGCTGGCTGAGGGCCTGGTGGGCTAGATTTGACCCCACAGAGGAGGAGAGTGCACAGTCCAGGTCTATAATTAGAAAACACACAGTGCCACTAATCCTTACTGAATGATTAAGCAGCAAACAGCAAGTTTACAGCCAGGAACCCACAACGGAGCGGCTGTGGAGAGTCACTGTGGTTTTCCCACAGAGTGAAAAATCTGACAGAGGGAACAGTTGGGTTCTGCTTCGTGGCCAGATTCAGGTGAGGCGGGTTCAGCCCAAAATAAATCAGGGGTTTCTAATAGGATTTTAGAGATGTTAACACATTAAAGCTGGATTTATATTTGTGGGTTAGGAGGTTACAGGCTCCATATGTAACCACAGAGGAAAACCACTCCAGCCACCAGACGGAAGTGTTGGTACTGTACGTTTCTGTCAATCATGGATGTCTTACATTTGTACACTTCATACGGATCATATCAAAGTTTCTAAAGTAAAGTGGTTTATGTGCTGACAACATTACTGTGTTTTCAGGAGCTTTTTAGCCACCAAACATTTGTGTTAGCCACCTGTCGCTGTGTTTCCACTGAGAACAGTGCCATAAAAGTGGCTGTTCTTTACTGAGATATTGCCACGTTTCCTGCTGGCATAGTGCCACGAAACATTGCTCTTTTTTACAGAGACATCACTGCATTTCCAGCCAGAATAGTAACAGGAAAAAAACATTTTTAATTGAGACATCGCTGCATTTCTTGCAGAGATAATACCACAAAAAGCTGTTGTTTTTTGGGAAGACATCACTTTACTTCCTGCCAGGATATGGTGCCATGAAAAGACGGTTGTTCTTGCCAAGACATCGCTTCGTCTCCCAGTAAGTTGTGCCACAAAAAGCAGTTCATTTATGCCAAGACATCACTCCATTTCCTGCCCTGATAGTGTCATGAAAACTGATGCGTTGGTGACATGAAAAGTGGTTCTTTTTTGCCAAAATGTGACTGCATTTCCTGCCCTGATAGTGTCATGAAAAGCAGTTGGTTTTTGCCAAGACATTGCTGCGTTTTCAGCCAGGATAGTGCCACAAAAACCAGGTAGTTTAACCCAAATCCTGATCCTTCCCCAACCATCACAGGAGATTTTTATGCCACTGTCAAAACATAAAGTTTCAACATATCCACGACAACAAAATGTACAAATGTAATGTATCCGTGGTTTTCAGAAACAATGCCAACATTTATTCTGGTGACAGGATTGAGAATACAATGTGTAATGCAGACCAACAGAACTGTGACTGATCAGCTTGGACTGTGTTTTCTGGTGCTTAAAGTATATCTGACAGTAAAAGTAAGAGGAAGAGCAAGTTTAAGACAGCCTCAGTAATCTTCTTCTCAGATACATTGTGTGATCTTGCAAAGCAGCCCAGCATCCCGACGACTACTGTTCACTGCCAACAGTTGGTGCCAAGGCAGGAGGCAGAGTGCCCTTTATTTGTGAGGCAGAGATAGGAGTGTGGTGGAGAGGCATGTTGCATGTTACACTCTGATGCCAGAGACTGGTGTTTGCATCCCATCAGAGACCAATCAAGTCAAGTACATTTATAGCCCACAATTAAATATCACATATTTGCCTCAAAGGGCTTTAAAATCTGTGCGGCATATGACAACTTCTATTCTTGGACCCTCGACTCAAATGAGTCGGAAGAAGAGCGGCAGATGAGGGATCCCTCTGCCACGATGAGTGTGCCTTTATTTAGTTAAAGTTATCCTTCCCTAATTTACACCAAATGTTTCAGTTAACAGCCTGGGGTCCAGAGGAGAGGGATGGAGCGCACCGCAGATGCTGAAATACACACATTAAATAGCATTAAATAATAACAGAACAAACTGTCAATAGCTTTTAATAATATCTTCCTATAACGTGCATATTTCACCAAGTTCAACTTGAGTTTTCGGATAGTTTTTTTGTGTAAAATCGCTGCAGTGAACACGGCTGTGCTGTCAGCGGAGACACCGCAGTGACTGCCACACACACTCTGCCCTGACACGTTGTCACCACCTCCACAAATGGATTGTGTAAATTAGCAAAGTCTGGAAATAAAGTCAGTGACGGCTCTCGCACAGTCACCATGTCCTCATTATGAGTCCGAATCATAATGCAGGTCGAGTTCACCAGGAAATAAAGTTTAATTAATAAATTGTGTTTACCTATCAAACAATTTTTAATCATATCCCAGTGTCGGGGACACGTCTGATTGACAGGGTCATTTTAGCGAGGTGTAAAGCGGTCAGTCTGATGCCGTACAACATATATATACGTATGGTGACACTCGGCTGTTGCTATGCTTCACTGTGAAGAGCGACTGATCAGCAGGCTCATTTCTATGCATTAACATTCATTAGGCGCTTTGTGTTGACCATTTATGGTTGAATATGGACGTGTAGAGGGCGGGATATGAAGCTGATCCACATGTGGACAATTCCATGTTCATTTAGGATTTATTGAAGGAAACTCTGCGCTGACAGGTGTACACACGGTTTGATTGATCAGAATATTTTTTGCCACACACCATTTTTGGCTTTAGTGTGCTCTTTTAGCGTGGATCCTTCACACTATGACATCTGGACTGTAGATCGGTTCCTGTGCTGGATCAGATTCCAGCTTGATCTTCAAGTCTGTTTAGACCTGGTATTAACATGTGTTTCAAACACCAGTGGACAGCAGAGCTATTCACGCCTGTGTCCATCATGCATCAGCAGCTGGTCACATATGTCAAAGGTCAAAAGGCTGTGTGCAGTTATTATGTCTACACTCCCGCTGTCAGTAGAACTCAACACGTCTCATTCTACAGGGCAAAACGATGAATGAACATGCAGCACTTCATCAAACTCATCACAGACTGAGCAGGTCATAAAACGTTGGCGTGCTGTCACCAAAACAACCACCACGTCCTGCACAGGCCCTCAGGAAAACATTTCAGCCTTGCTTCCAGTTTTTCTCATTTTGACCACTCGTAGTGTTGCACTTTAAAAAAAATCCTCTGCAGCCCAAAAAGCATCGACCCTGAAGGCCCCACTGGAGAAGACACGTCTGGGAAACTGTTGACAAGACACCTCAAACTACAAACAAGGACAATTACGACTCTTTTTATTGTGGATTTGTGATCAAAATATTGGGCACAGAGAAAGTGGGCGCTTGCAAGTGATTCAAAATACCACCACAGACATGATTACCTGTGTTTAAAGAGGAATGACAACAAAAAACAGTGCTATACGTTTGCTAAATATGTCCTCAAAAAGGAAAAGCATCTCTGTCATGGGTTTTCTTTTGTGAACTAGTAGCTAGTGAGCAATATCAAAATTATACGCTTATTCTACACAAACTGTAAAATCTATAAATAAACTATAAAACTATTACTTTCTTTGATATTTTGGTCTGATATGCAGTGATGACTGCTTAGTAATGTGTATTATGTTGACGTTGTTGAGTGTCAAGTCTCTATTTGACCATGTCCTGAGATGATACGTGCATGATAGCGTTCACTAGGGCGCATCATAATAGCGTTCACTGGGGAGCATCGTGACGACATTACGCCACTGATATCAGGTTTAAACAGGCTCCTCGTGTCCTCACAAATCACAGTGTCTCTTCAGAACCAGTTAATTCAAAGTTAACTTTGTAATGGTGGACACTATGATCATTTTCTTCTTTGTATCTTTGCTTCAAAGCCCGAGACTCCTCACATTCACACGCCTGCATCGCTCCAGAATAACCAAAAGTAATCAAGGAAGAAAAGACGATCATTATCCACAACACTGCCTCTCAGTCTTTATTTCTCACAGAAGCCAATCATCTTCCTCTCAGCTCCATAAACCAGGAGACTGTTTAGAGACAAGGCAATCTGTTCAGCAGCAGCACTAAGAGGAGTAAACGCTGTTTGTCACATTCACCAGCACATGTATACAAACCACTTCACCGCTGTGTTGTGGACCGAATAGCTGAATAGCTTCACAATTTCTCAGGGACACGAAATACAAATCACAAACAAATAAAAAATAGTTTAAATCAGCATCCTTTTACACAATTATAATCCTTTAACACTGCACACTTTGCTTTTCAGGAAACTGAATAGCTGCAGAATAGTTTCAGGTATCCAGACAAATAAAAGAAGAAAGTATTTGAGGCCAGATTTACGTTTTCATAGCCTCAGCCGCGGCGGCAGCCAGTGCAGGAGCAGCTGCAGTGGACAGCTAATCATTAGCCAGTTAGCCTCCATTATGGACTGGGATCCAGGCCTGGTGATAAAGAAGCAAAGGACTCAGGGCTCACAGCTTAATGATCCAAAGATCAGTGCAGGATTTACAGACTCAGGGTTTCCACCACAGGCCCTGGACAAAAGCCTCCTCCCTTCCTTCATCTACTCCAGCAGAGCGATTGAGTTCATAAAACCAGGAAACAATGTAGGAAAGTAATGAAATCTCCCACCTATCGTGGAAAGAAAAATAGAATGAGGGAGACATCAGTCGCCCAGGTAAAGCCTCCAGTTGATTAGATGATAAATAAAGGCAAGGTGCCAGGACCAAACATTTCACACACTGGGAGTTTTACAGTGCCTTCAGCAGCCTTCTTATTTAGTTTTCTTTGAAGACTCTGACATTATAGTTCACAGTGCACTCTGAATTTATGGGCGTTTGGTGGAAACTTGATTCAACGGTTTCAGGCCCAGAGGATCAACACTGATCGCTCTGTATTGAGTCTGAGCCACCCGCTGATGTTTGAAGACGAAACTTCCACCAAAGCTTGTAGCGGATGCCATCCATAACTGAAAGACATTTATATGTTGCAAGCACTCTGCAACGGCGGAAATCCTTCATGCAGACTCACACTGTCTGTCTGTCCTCTTCAGTTTAGCTCCTAAAACTTTTGAGAACTCCTTCGCTCCGTGGTGGAGAGATAAAAGACTTCAGGGTTCATCCAATCATCTCAAATGACCCCCAAAACATTAAAGCATCCAACAGGTCAAACAATGAACCCCCGCTTCTTTCCTTCTCTCTGAACTGTGCACAGACTCATTACATTACATTTTAAAGCAAGGCCAGTGTTTACTCAGAAGAGAAGAGTTTGCTTTCAGACATGAGAGTAAAGTTTGGTGCTTTTTCCAGCATTTATCTGTCCAAAGCACTTCATAATTCGATCCTCATTCACACACACACAGATGGCAGTGAGCTTCCATGCAAGGTGATGGTCGATCGTCATGAGCAACTTGAGGGTTCATTGGCTTGCTCTCAAGGACTGACACGAGTGCAGGAGGAACTCTTACTGAATCCTGTGATGAGTGGCGACCTCATCTCCAGAATAATCCTGTCTTCATGTTTCTGCAACTCAAGGATACCTTACATACAATCTTTTATGTAGCACACAGGTTGAACCTTTACATTTCTTTACACTCAACAATGCTGTGGTTAACATGTGTTTAGGTTTAGGTACAAAAATGGCTAGGGTCGGAGAAGATCATGTTTGGCTTAAAATATCTGGATTTGGTGGCACAATGCCCACAGAAACAAAGCGATGTATCAGTTAAATCAAACCACTTTCCAGAGTACTATTGCAGCAGGAAATACACTGATGTCTCAATAGAAAACAACTGCGTTTCATTGCACAATCCAGGCAGGAAATGCAGTAATGTCTCCATGGCATTACCCCAGCAGGAAACACAGACATGTTGTGATTGTAACAACTGCTTTTGGAGGCACAATCCCGGCAGGAAACACAACGTCTCTGCAAAAAAACAACCACCTTTTGTGGCACTTTCCCAGCAAAAAAACAGTGATGGGTTGCTAAAACACATCACTGTTTGGTGGCTAAAGAGTCTCTGAAAATGTTGCTATGACTCGCTAAAAACCACTGGTGATGTTTTTGTTGGTCTCCAGCAGTGGTCTGCAGCTCGGCAGGCATCTCGCCTAGTTGTCACTCCATCCACCTCCCAGTGACCTCCACCTCAGCTCATATACTAAGTCACTTCAGAAACGATGATGTGATACATACGAAACGTAAAAATGTAATGTATCCACGGTTTGCAGAAATATACAATGCCATCTTTCACTTTTGACGCCTGGACAGTTACTGGGAAAACAGCTCTACCTCGTACCACAGCTGCCTGTGTAGAAACTGAGTTTCTAACAATAAATGATGAATAAAGAGTGAGATTATTATTAAATTGGGTTTTAAAAAACGAGAACAGATCAATGTGAGCAAGAGGAAAGACGCATTTGACACATTATAGAGGTGAAACTGACAATTTTAACTTCATTAAATCTATAATCTGTAGAGAAATGTGATATATAGAACCCAGAGGTATTAAAAATATAATGATGTAAAACAGAGGAGAGCAAAAAAAGTCCCATTTGATGAGGTGCAACCAGAGTTTGGTGTTTTTGCTTAATAGTGACTTAATCGATTGATCACCAGCTTTGTTACTGATTCTTCCTCTGTTGATTGACTGAAGGACTGAATTGTTTCTGCACTAAATTAAAGCTGCAGCGACTACTAATGAAAAAAGCCGCTAGGAGGCCGAGCAGGCTCGTAACTGGGAAGTTCATGCTGAAATTCAGGGATGCATTTTATGGATTATTATCTGTGAAAACTGAAGAAAAACTAAATGAAAAAATACATCATGTGATATCACAGACAACAGGAAATATCGGAGCCAAAAACTCACCCTCTTTGTCTAAGAGCCGCCACACTAGTTAATGAACAGGTAAATAATTTGAAAACACACCTCTGTGCCAAAAACAACTACCAGAAGTGAACGTGACTAAAAGAAGGGGTGTAGCTGAAACAAACAAACTACAGAGGTTAAATACACACTGTGGCTCCGACAACAGCCATAAACAATCTGATTTTTCACTCTGTTAGTTTGTCATAAATTTGACATGTGAAACAAGCCGTCTTCTTTAGCTTTGTCCCTCCTCCTGCAGGACTAACTGACCGTCCGTGCGCCGTCCTCAGTAATACACAGTTAAACTGTGCACACTCAGACGATAGTCACAGGAGACAGTTTACAGTTTAAGACGAGACAGAGATCTGACAGCAGCAACTGAAATTTCCAGAAGCTGAAGAAGAAACAAGCTAATTTGTCACGAGCTGATAATTTGTTGCTACGCGGCTAATTAGCTATTAGTCCACTGAAAGACTGGATCCAAGTCCTGGTATGGGTAAAGGATGAATACATGCAGGTCTGACAGGACTGGCACTGAAACCGCCTTCACCAGTCTCCTTATCAGATCTGGGATTTCCACGGTGGATCAAACTCTACACGAAGCCAAGTGATGACATCATCGGCTGGCATGCGTTTTAAGATGTGACATCGGCCTTGGCCCGAGCAATTTTAACTCATCTCAGGGGACCCTCTCCATCACCGTCACCACCGTCACCATCCCCCCATGTGGTGTGAATGCCTCCTCTGTGAGCCAGGCCAAGGATCTGCCAGCGGCCCCTCTCTTTGTGTGCTGAATGGGCACGGCTCGGCCACGTTTTAAGGCGCCCTAATGTACCATGGCTGGACCACAAAGGCAGCGTGGTAATTTGCCAGGGATAATGACACTCCCTTAATTCGGCCCTAGGGGCCACAAACAGAAAGCTTTAAAGAGAATCCCCATCCAGGGATGAGTCCCCTGTCCCCCCCCGTTTTATTTTCTAGGTCTCCCTCTCCCTCAGTCCACCCGTCTCTCTCTCATTGGCCTGAAAGGAGCTTGTTTTCTTCCGGCTTATTGTCATCCTGAACTAAATATCAGCAAACAACAGTGGAGCTGGAGGAGACAACATGCCAACCACGACTGGAGCCCCAGATCTCCTCCCAGAGGAGCAGAGAAAACCAAGACAAACGCAGAGGAGCTGGAGCATCGCTGCTCTGCTCCAATGACACATATTAGGGAAACACATTAAGACCACAAATTGAATCAAGCAGAGTAAGTGAGAAGAAGGCGAGCGCTGAGCAAGAGGAGTAAAACAACAGGACGTAAGCAAATGCCAGGGCCGGCCTTCAGGGATATTAAGCACAGACAGGGAGGAGAGGAGGATGAGATGGGAGCATCTTCATGATGAATTGCTCTGTGCTCGTCTCCAAGGTTTTAGTTTCTCCAAGTAAAGTTTTTCATGACCACTTAAATGTCCAACTTCATCCCAAACACAGGAGGATCTGGGTTTATTCAGGGCTGTGGTTTATTTTTAATAAAGGTGGTCCTCCATAAATCTAAGAACAGATGCTCTGCAGTCAATAAATCAAAAGGTGATTGATAACATGATCATTTTGTTTATAAAACTGGGAGCTCTGAAAACACACACACACACACACAAGTTCATTTGTAATCTGAATCTGCTGCAATCCATAAATCACAAATTTCACTCTCAACAATTATTTCTTCCTGATCAGGCTCCAGTAAACAAGTTTAAAACACACTCAGCAGCAGATAACAACAGGGCCTGAGGCGATGTGTTTGTTCAGTATTCTAATGTTCATGTTTATTCACATAATCTCTAATTACGCCTGAAGGAAGATAACAGAACGTGTATGATCTATTAATCTACATCAAGTCTTAATTATGCAATTTCAATGCAAACAAAGGAGAGCTTGATTACTGTGAGCACCACAACATTCAGCTGTTTCACATTAAACAATGAGACAAACGGAGCTGTTTGAGTCCACACAAACGGTGGATCATAATTTTTGGAGGAGTTTTTTTTTTTTTTTTTGCCTTTGCTGAATTTACAAAGCATTTAAAATGTTACTGTAACAGAGTGTAACTGTGACATTATCAAAAAGGACACCAGCTTCCTAACAGACTGTTATTTCTTAGAAAAAGTAAACCATTACTGCTGACCTCGTCCTGCAGCAGAAGGTGTGAATATAAAATACATATAAATAAAAGCCACTACAATTATTATGTCCTTGATGTGTTTGATGCCAAATATCCTCCTTCAACTGTACATACAAAATATTAAGAGGGTGAAGATACCACTTCATTGTGTCTTTAACCAAAATGTTCCCTTGAAACTGTGACACCAAACACTCTGCTTTGCATTTAGTTCACCTCATGACCTTTGGCAGGTCGTGTAAATGCACAAGAGACTGCACACACACACACACACACACACACACACACACACACACACACACACTTAGACAGATTCAAAAGATTTGCCTACAATACATCTAAGACCGAGTACTTTTAGTTTAGCACCTGCTGCTATTTTGAATATTTGAGAACAATCTAAAACACAGAGCTCATATATTTTTAGCACAAACACTCTGTCACCAGATCAATATCTCTGAGGGGACACTTGACGTTTGCCCCTAATGATTGTTCCACTTCATTTTCCGTAAATGGAACCACTTTTTGAGTCGTCCTTGTCATAAGAGGACCTTGTTTACGATGCTCAACAGAAATCCTCTCAGAGGAGGAAATGAAACATCTTCTGAGTGCATGACAACACTGAATCAGGACAAAACACTCATCCCATACTAGTCTGGGTCCAGGTATTTTACAGCCCAGTCGCTCAGTGATAATTTTGACAGCTATTTTAGATTTAGTCTCAGCATTGAGATGAAAATGTTTATTAGTTTAGGCACGTTTTAGTCATTTTTATCCTTCATAGTTTTAGTCGATGGAAATTCTGAACATTTTAGTCAACTTCAAGTCATAATGTTTTTTTATCCTTGAACTAAAGAGGATAATTGTTGCCAGCACTGCAACTTACAAACTCCACCATCCACGGTCAGACACACACGGCTGATTATTTCTCGCACCAACTGAAACATCCTGGTGCAGACTATTTACTGGAGTTTACCAGCCTGTCGCTCATCAGGCATCTCATAGTGCACCACCAACATTTTCATCACATCTCAACAAAGCTGAAACATAGATTTCATCTTAGTTTTTATTATCAAGATTTATTTTTAGCTCATCATTGTCTCATTTTAGGCATGGAAAAAAGGTTGTTGCAGTCGCCAAAACAAAATGTTGGTACTGTATGTTTCTACAAACCACTGTTACAATACACATGTACGTTCCATACGCATCATATCAACGTTTCTAAAGTGACGTAGTATATGAGCTGACTATGTCATCAGGAGGTGGAGCTGACGGAGGACAGCATGACGCCTTGGTGTGAAACCTGTCAAGGTGTTGACCACTGCAGACCAACAAACAAGACTGGTTGGTTTTCACGAGTCATCTCTGCATTTCCCGCCGCTTTATTAGCCACCCAATGTGATTGCAATTTGGCTACCCTTTGCTGTGTTTTTACCAGGGATAGTATCATGAAAAGCAGTTCTTTTTACAGACATATCGCTGCATTTCCAGGCAGAATTGTGCCACCAAAACTTGGTATATAAGGCCAAAACATGATCTTTTCTTACCATAACCAGATGGTTTTTGTGCCTAAACATAGCCACATATTACTGAAATGTGAAGTTTCAACATACCTTCTAAATGATCATTTATAAACATAATTAATCTGTGGTGTGCAGGAACTTACAACGCCAGCATTTATCATATATTCTGGTGATTGTTGATGTTTAAGTTAAACAGCCTGGAGCTTTAAGATGCTGAGCGTGTAACTGCATCTGTTTGGGGACTGCTGTTGCATGTTGTCACCTCCCTCACTCTCGCCCACGTGTTCTCCCCGTGTGCCATCCAATAAAAATGCCTAAAACGACTCCAAAGATACGATCGAAACACAAAGAGCCTGGGGTGCTGAGGGATGTGATAATGATGTTATTGTCTTACTGTTGTTTTAATGTGGTGGAGGTGATGTCACGAGGTGATTGTGAACTTGTGTCACAGCTCATCTCAGGAATGATTTTACTGCACAGTGTCAATTAGGCTCAGAGCTGTCTGCACCCAGAGTGATTCACTCAGACAGACAGAGAGACAGAGACAGAGAGGTAAAGCTCCTCCATTAGGCAGCCCGTTCCTCCATCTCTCCTGCTTATCCTCCCCCCTCCCACCCCCCACCCCCCACCACCATACTCTCACCGCTGCTTTTCAAATCACTTCACTGAGTCAGAACAGAAAAGGGCTTTCACCAGAAAACTTCTACAGAGGCCACAGACGTATTGGGGAGAGAGAGACGTTTAGAGAAAGTGAGAATGAGAGAAGAGGAATAAAGCAGCCCCTCGTCGTGGAGATTTCCACCAGACCACAGAGAAGTTTGGTGTTTGCCAGCACAGGAAAAATAAAAACTGAACTCCGTCACAAATACAAAGCAGAAATTCAGGTAAAAGCAAAAACTAATCAGAGAAATGCATGAAAGTGGCGTGGAAAGTTTGTAATGAGAAAAGATGAAAGTGTACTCACCAGCTAAGCATCACTGGGGTGTGGGGGGGGGAGGGGGCTGAGAGGGCCGTCTGTCCTTTTCAAACTGAATCTGGAAGAAGGGGGAGACACAGAGAGAGGAGGGGGAGGGTCAGTCTTTCACTCGCTGCTCGCCTCCTTCTCATAAGCAGAGTGCAGAGCCACAAAGAAGTGCTGGCGTTCTCGTAAACAAACCGCCAACTTTTCAATGGAGCGGAGAAGGCGGAGCGGGAACGGCATTTAAACGGGGACTTGATGCGGTCGGGGGCCGGAGGAAAAGAGGGACCTGCAAGATGCCTTTACATGGAGTGAAGGCCTAACTGGACAATAATAAAGCACAGAGTTCAAACACATTAAACCCTGAACTCAACACGACACCAACAGTCCTGTGACACACACACACACACACACACACACACACACACACACACACACACACACACAGCTCAGCCCAAATATGTGCGACTGTAAATTAACAATATAGATGTAAATGAGGAGCCTAATTGTGTTGAATCAAACGTGGATGCTAATATGCAGAGAGCACTTTGGGCTCAGAGCTTTTTGATCTCAACGCCACAGAGCAAATTGGAACAAATAGCCCCGGCTGGTTTCTACGGCAACCTGAGAGAGCAGCTCAGGCCTGCCATCCCTCTTGTGCCGTCAACCACAGAGTGATATGGCCGCTGTTTCCTACACTCCTTCCACACAGAACGGCAAAGATGAATCTAAGAGGGAGCTGTGAACAGGCACCTGTTTATATACAGGAGGCTGCTGCTCGTTAGCATCAACACACAACATTGTCTCCGATGGTTTTGACTGTTTAAAAGGCTGCAATTAATTTCATTATCAATAAATTCTGGTTTTCAACAAACCTGTCTGACAAACAGTCGACAAAATGTCAGAAAATATTAATAAAATGTTCATCAGGTGTTCCCAGAATCCAAACTCTTCAGGTTCTTGTTTTGTCCAACCAAGAGTCTAAAAATAAATCGTAATAACTCACTTACATTAATATCAACTTACAATCAGAGCTGAATGATACGGCCTACAATTAATATTTAGGGTCTTATCTCAATATCTTAAACTCTCCTCTAAACTACTAAAACACTAAACTACTGTAGACCACTAAAACACTAAACTACTGTAGACCACTAAAACACTAAACTACTAAATGAACTACTGTTTTAATCAAGTTAAAGTAATTCTATATAAAAGCTGAGGTTCTGTTATTAAGATCAACAAAGTACTTTTACATAAAAGTTAAATTAAGATAAAGTGCTGTTAAAATAAAGTTAACATGCTGATATAATAAAGTTTGAAAAAGTACTTTTTGTAATAAAATATAATAAAATACTGTTTTATCCAATTTAGAGTAGTTTTATATGAAAGTTAAATTAAGATGAAGTACTGTTATGATTAAGTTTAATAAAGTACTGCTTTAGTCAAGTACTCATGTACAAGTTAAATAATGTTCTACCATGTGGAGACAGAAATGACATGCCATCGGTTAAATAACTCATCACGTGCGCCGCATAATCGTGATTTCAATTTTGACCAAAATAATCGTGATTAGGATTTTTTTCCATAATCGAGCAGCCCTACAATAAAGTTAAATAAAGTAATGTCATAATGAAATATATTGTAGTGGAACAGTTGGTGCCTTTACTTTAAGCACTCAGCTCGTCTCAGGCTGAAAACTGTGGTTAATTTAGCTGTGAACTTAAAGCTTCCTGTCAAAAGTTAGATGTTAGCAGTTAGCAGGTAGCGGTAAGCTAAACCTGAGGAACCATTAAACGTCAGAATGTATTCACTGTGAGCAGGAATCAAACCAACAGCTCTCAGTTCAGATAATACTCACATATTCAATGATATGAAACTGAGAAAAGCAAAAAATCTCACATTTGAGCAGCTGGAACCAGAGACAACTTTGCATTTTTGCTTCATTAATGAAACTGATCGATTCATAAAAAGATCCATTGATTTAAATCCAGTTCAAAGTTTATTCTCCCAGACTCTCCAGCTCAGTGCTGAGACTCGGACCAGCCACAAAGACAGGTAGACAAATGCAGTAAAGGGGATTTTCTATGGAGCTAAGCTGAGAATTTAGGGCTGAGCAGCAGGAAGTGTCCGCTCACACACAAAAAACCTCCCCATAATCTCCAGTGTCAGTGTGGGATCAGGATTTATTCACTGCAACAAGTGAGGACCAAGAATTCTCATAAACTGCTTAGTCTGTGACCTATAGTCTTCCTCGCTCTCAGCCACACACACACACACACACACACACTCGGTCTCCTCCTGCAGCGACGTCTCTACAGCAGAAACTCAGACAAACAAAGTCTGGAACGACTCAACCTTGTTCACATTCAGTAAAACTTTATTGACCAGTGGCCTCATTACAGGAGAGAATCCGAACTGCTTGACTGATCTTAACTCAAGTTTCAGCGAGGAAAAATGTTTTCCTATTACAGAAGTTATTCCTAAACTCATGGCTGTGTCCGATCCAACCTGACCTAACTGTGGAATTGATCCATCCTGTCGTGTATCAGTGTTTAGACTGTACCCAGACTGTCTGTGTCTTTGATTCAGACGTACCGGGGGGCTGCCTGAGATGGAAAAACCTTGATATCAATGACTCTGACTCGTCACCTCCGTCTGGCAGTCACCCTCAGCTACAAAACCCGAGTGCATTTGTGATCTTTACAACCACTGGCAGCGCCCCACGCCTCCTTGTAGGCCTCCAGAGCCAGACGGAGCACGTTGATCAAATCCAAAATTGATTGTCTTGGCAGTCGATATAAGCCATTAATACATGGTCCAGAAAATTCAAAGTGTCATCATAAGGTTTGAGAGGCCTTTTAATCATTACAGTTCAGTGTTCGTGCTGTTCATACACACCTAACAACACTGCTGCTGACATCTCTGGCACTTAGTTTGAGTTAAGAACAGAGTCTGTGCCATCACGATTCAGGATTTTAACTTGGGAAACTCCTGAGATACAACATTCCTGTAACTTATCCTGAGATAGGACAGAATTATTCACTAAATTCAGTCAGTAAACATGTTTTATGAACACCAGAAATCCTAAATGTCATCCTAAACTGAGACAAGATTAGATCAGACTCACTGGCAGGCATGTGACATTCAGCGTGATGCACATCACACTGCAGAGATGTTATTTCACAAACACATCAGATCCAACACCTGGGCCTGATGCTTCATGTTACCTTTATTCAACCAGGACGTCCTACTGAGATGGAAAATCTCTTTTACAACAGAGACCTGGCCAAGACATCAAAACACATCCAAATGCAACTAATACAACATATAACAACAACAACAACAACAGCTACTCAAACACAGTGGCCTCTAGCACATGTCTCTGTCACCACATCTCATTATGATGCCCTTAAATTCATCAATGACTGTGTTTACAAGGTCTTTAGTATCCCGGTTTTGATTGGGTTTTTTAAGTATCCCGTTTTTGTGTTTGTGCATGTAAACACCATATCCCGAATTCAGAAACCAGGTTTTGCCCTTTTCCCGGTTTCAAGAAACCCGGTTTTGCCACCTGGAGTACTCCGATAGAAGCCGGGATACTGGAGCATGTATACGCCTTATCCCGGTTTCATGAATGGTTCAACTACGTCACACAGCCGGCTGAAGGATGCCCTACTCATTCTGAAGTTTTCTCTCTACTCTGAATCTGTAAACTCCATGAGAACGATCCTATCCCACCAGTCACAGCTACGTATTTTCATCCACTGTTGCCTTGTACTGCGTGGTGGCAGTGACAGCCGAATACTAGAGCTTGAGATTCTCTGCGCGCCCGGCCTAATAATGTCAAAATATTATTTACAGACTGATTTAACAGACGATCACTGCTGCCACGATCACTGGAAAGTCTGGGCGAGAGGCTTCCACAGAGGAGCGCCCAGTTTGCACCAGCTTTAAACACGTTATTTACTTCACTCAAACTGCGTGTGGCTATTAGCGCTGGTGTTAGTGAATTAGACCTTGTTTATCAGTGAGAATCATTTGCATAGAAATGTCCAATTTTTTTTTACAATATTTATTCACAGCCCTTCACCACCTGGATCCTAAAATAAACACCTGTTTTATTACATAATCATGCTTCCGTGTTGCGCCATTCATTAAGATCCTATGTTTCTGTCATTCAAATAACAAGACTTGTGGTTTAATACTCTTAATCATAACAGCCAACTTATTGAAAAATGTCGGGTTTAAATCGGGCTCGGGTCCATAATTATAGTTAATTGGACGGGCCGGGCCGGTCCCCGACATAACGTGCACAACGTGCATAACGGGCTGGATTTTTTGGGTCCGATCTAAGCTCTACCAAATACCTATCAAAGTTGGTGACGTATTCAATATTTGTTGTCGCTCTCTCCTCCCATTGCTGAAGATGAAGTGGATGAGCCATAGCTGTAATGCAACGTGAGTGTTTACTAATGCTAAGCCCGCTAGAAGCCACAGAGGTGTCATTTTTGTCTTACTTCTGAATATAATAAATATATCACATTTCCCGCTCAATCTGTTGTAAACAAAAGACGTAAAAGATGTAACACACGCCTGCGCAGATAGGATGCAGTGATCAGAAAATGGGTTACTGGTATTTATCATGTATACAGGGATATGAATAACCGGGTTTCTCTGTGTTCCATGTAAACATCATACCCCGGATATGCTCAAAACCGGGATAAGCCTCAAAACCGGGATACTAAAGACCTTGTAAACACAGTCAATGGATAAGTGTGTGTGCAGTTTCCCTCAGATCTGTTAAAACCCATGGTACATTAAAAATCCACCACAGCAGGGTGCAGAGCTCGGCTGAAAATTGCACAATATTTTACTTTTCCAGGCCTGGAAACATGACTGTAAAATTCCATGCCTTTCCCAGGTTTTCCATGACTGTGGAAACACTGTTGATACTAGAACACTTTGAAGAAACTGTAATAAGATTTAAATTACGCCAAACTCTGTTGAAGAAACATGACAAGAAGCATGTCCTCAAAAGCACGTTTCAGTGTGAGGAGTCTGTGGGAATGAGAGGTGACCTGTTTTAGAGTTAAGATGTCTCACTGGATAAGAGATGTTTGGTGGATTGGACACGCATTGTTGGCATTGTACTTTTCTGCAAACCAAGAATACATCACATTTGCACGTTACATACGCAGCATATTGTTTCCTGACTTATCAACAATGACACAGGATATGAGCCGACTTTGGACCACAGCAGACACTGTTCAACACCCACAACCAACAAAACCAGCTGTGTTTTAGGTGGAGATATGCCCCCTTTCAGCTTGTTAGTATTGGACCTTTTTCCTGTTGACCTATTACGTCACAGACCAAACAATGGACAAACAAGTTAGCTACGGTTAGCTAGCAGCTAACTGCTACCATGGTGGACAACTTTACAGCTCTGTACATTTGGTCCGTCCAAAAAGTCACGGCTCTGGATGTAGATTTCTCCATGTTGTTACCGGCTTCTTCTTCTCTTACACATTTAATGCTATTGGACTTCCGGGTCAAAACCCGGGGCGGAAACTGTGGAGCATGCTCAGAGCGCCTCGGCCAGTTTGGGTCTGATTGACTGTATACATGCAGGAGTCACATGATCTGGGTGTGTTAGTCCCACTGTGACACATTCACTGCAGGACCATTTCACTCACACTGACATGTTTACATGTATACTAAAAGTCTGACACAATAAATCCATTTTCTCTGATGTCATGGAAACAGACTGAGTGTTACAGGTCAAAGGTAGGTGCGCCCTTTTTCTTTGCTGGTTTCCTGTGTTTCTTGTCTTGTGTGCAGAGAGTGGTTGGACACACTTGAGAGCTAATCATCCATTCAGGACGTGATGGTTAAATACCTGAAAAAAGGCTGCGGCCTATGGGCCAGCATGGGCGCTGTGTGTTAGATTGTTGGTAATCTTCACTCCCATCTGGAGCGAGGGCAGCAAACCTGTTGTTGAGCTGTTAATTTAGACATTGCGTTGCTGTCTTTGTTTATCTTTAAAGAAAGTAGTTTTTGTGTAAATCTTGAAGCGTTCCCTTTTGTTGCTAAATTTGTGCAATGAATCATAACTTTTGTTTCAACACTTATCTCTGCTTGCCTTTCTCCTTTTTCCCCAGTTTCACTTTCACTGATCATCCCGAGTCTGATCTGGGAACATAATAATCACTGTATTTCCGGCCTGGACTGTTCCCCAATAACCGGGTACTTTAAGCCAAATCATGATGTTTCCTCATGACCAAGTGGTTTGTGTGCCTTAACCGAATCACCTTAAGCACACATTGTTGAAAAAGTGCTGGAGGAACAGTCAGAGGATCACCTCAGTCATTAGGAAGCATCACCTGGGACCTGTGAGCACCTGTATCAAATTTAATGACAATCCATCCAACAGCTGTGAAGATATTTGAGTCTAGACTGACCAGCCGACCGGCTGACTCTGCCATCCCCAGAGCCATGTCACTAAAGTGGCTAATAGACCTTTTTTTACAGCCGACAGTTTGGCGTGTCACAGCAGGAAAAGTACAGGTGTAATTGCTAAAAATCACTGCATTCAATTTAGGCTAGCTCGTTGCAGGGAGCTGGTGCTGGGTGTGCTGGCTCACTGCCACAGCTTAGACACTTACACACAACTGTGTGAGCCATTGTTACTGAAATTTGTGTCACCTGTGTGTTTCCTGCTGTGACAAGTCAAAATATCTGCCGTTGTGAAGGAAGTTTACAAGTTGCGGATAATCGTGGTCATGATCAGAACCAGTCTGAGTCTACACTGAAAGACAGGGAACATCCCCTGGTACTTATATTAACATAATATTATAATGTGCAGCTCAGCATCTCTGAGTCGTCAGGAGATTTATTCACTTTTACTGTTTTGATGTTCCTCTAATTATTTCTATATTCATCACACACACACACACACACACACACACACACACACACACACACTGCAGACACAAGACTCTTGAATTAGTCCTTGAAAGTCATCTGCCTGCTTGGCGTTCTGTGTGTGTGTGTGTGTGTGTGTGTGCTCTGCAGTGAACTTGAGATGCTCTCTAACTGGCAGCTCTTCTCCAACCAGTGTGAGGCCGCTGAAGCAGTCATGAGGTTGCGATCACACTCTCGTGCTCCAATCTGGAACTTTCTTTTGGTCTGTGGAAACTTCAGCATCTCGCTGCGGTGCGCCTCCCTCACTTCTGTCCATAGGAAGTGTTTATCAGCGGTCGCCATCGGATCCAGCAGAGAAAATCAAATTCTCCTAATTAAACTCCAGTTAGTGGTAACTGAGTCAGACGGAGTAATGAAGACTTAGCAGGAAGTAGGTGAAGAGGCAACTTATGAAACAGCGGGAGTTCCCAACTCAACAACTCACGGAATTTATCTCACACACACACAGAGATACACACACACATTCACACAGTGTACATGTGTGTAGTTTAATGCTCCTCCTTCAGGGCAGTGAAGGAAATATGTCTAATTAGGAGCGAATTATAGCCTGCAGCTTTCCAGTTTACATCAGACTGGAGCAGCATGCTATTGTTAAACTGACTTTTTTTTCTAAAGTTTAACACAACAGATCCAAGTTTTACTGAACAAGGACACCCTGCATGATAGAAACAGAGACAGCAGCAATCCTAAAGTTTTTGGATAAAAAAAAAAGGTCATAAAAACTTCTCACATAATGTGTCTTCAGATGCTGCCGACAGGGAGGCTGACTGTCACCTCCAACAACATCAGCTCAGCTCTGTGTGGTTTCAAACACAAAATAGTGTTTAGATAAAAATTTAAATTTCTAACAAAAAGCTCACAACAAAAAAATAGTTGTCAAGTCAATTAACTGACCACCCACTGATGTGAACTCTGACCTGAGGGACATTTTTCTGTGATTCTCCAGAATCAACATTTCTGCAAACCACAGATCAAAACATTTGCACGTTATCATGTGGCCGACACACAGAGTGTTTATGTCTTTAATGTGTGGTTATGCTTTGGCACAAACACCACGTTGTAATTGAGAAAACACACAAAGGAGATGATGGAGACCACTTTGACATGATGAGCCATAAACTGTGTTTTCCCAGCCTTCACACCTACACTGAGTTTCTGAAAATCACCCTGGATGGAGTTTTACAAAAAGTCCTTTTTCAGTGACCTAAAATGCAGTATGCATGAGGACTAAAGGCCACAGAATAAATACATAAATATACCAGTGTGCAGGGCTGAAAATTAACTTTTTGGCTCACCGGCCAAGGGGACTGGTAGATGAAAAAAATCCACTGGCCAAGCATGTTTTTTACCAGCCAAAATAATGAGTTGCCTTTTTCTGTCACATGAACATTTGTTTCAGTGCTTTTCATTGAGATAATACAGTATCATGTTGAATACAAGCTTAAAGGAGAGGCCAGAGTGAAATCTGAAGCAAAATTAGTTTAATATCAAGTTTTGAGCTCAAAGTTCCATTTGCACTTTGTACTTCAAACATTACAGTAATTTACAGTAACACAGCAGGCTATCTGACACTTGCTGCGTTCATGGTCACAGATGTTCTCCAGCTTCATCGTTTTCTTACCGATGACAAACGAGTTGTTATCATTTTTGTCTTTAGCATACTGCTGACACACATTACAGCTCATTACTGCACCGTCAGTATCGTAGTGTAGCCAGCCGCTTGAAACGCCGTTATCAGCAAACCTCCATTTCTCACAAAACATTTTCTTTTTTTCCTGTAACGTTACAGCTTCAGCTTCGTCCTCATCTGTGTTTTTTTAATTTGTCGGTGGTTTACATACACCTGGTAAATGTCACCACATGACGCCCGTGATGATAGCTTGTTTGTTACTAACAGCAGATTGTGGATCTAGGCGCGCGATAGGCGGATGTGCGCGCACGTCCTCCGAGTAGGCTTACAGGTTCCTTGATGCAGCGGGGAGCAATTTAAGTGTGATTCACAGCAAACAGAGCGCTGGTCTGCCATTAGCCTCCGTCAAATAGCTATTATATATAATCTATTACATGACTGTTTTGGTACAAACAATTACCCGTCAATGTGGCGGAGAGCCTTCCCAGATTTAGTCACCAAATGGAAAATCTACCCACATTTGGCGCTTGGCGGGTGTTAATTTTCAGCCTTGCCTGTGTACATGTGGACAAAGCCTAGACAAGTGAATTGGGGTGTTAATGAGGGACAGATCACAGCAGGACTAATGAGGGACAGGTCAAACAGATCAGAGCAGGGCAGACACACTGTGCGTTCAGTCCTCATAGAGAAAAAGATTTAGTATGTCCCAGTACAGAGTATGTCAAATGAGGTATGCCAGAAACACCAGGACGGTCTACTACATCCAAGCTGATTTCATGCTCTTTTGACTATTCTTACCCACAATCCTCTGCAAAGTGGACGACACGTCACATCGACTGAGCCACAAACAGATGACAGCTGACTGCCAGCTGTCAGAGGTCACAATGACAGATGACAGCATATTCAAGTAACTGGTGACCAGTCGAACAGTAACAACAGAAATATTAATTGTTTAAGTGAACAAAATAATCATAAATATCACAAACAACAACAGAAGGACAGCACTATAAAATAACACTCACAGAACTGTAAATGTACAGTCTGTGCAGTTACAACTTTAAACTTCATACAGTACATCACCAAGTAACAACAGCAGAGCTCTTCTCATTAATCTCTGTCTCTAGCGACTTCGGTCAGTGGCATTTGTTTTATCTCCATGGTAACAGATATAAAAGCAAGAGGGTCAAAGTTCAGGGCGTGTTGTTATGAGACAGTAGTGTGTCCTGATTGTGAGCAGACCTCATGAAACAGTACAGACTTTTTAAAGGCAGGTGCAGTACATACTGAAAGTAGAAAGTATGTGATTCATAATGTGTCCAATCACCAAGGCAGGAAGTAAAACAAGACATGAGGACCTTCAAAATAAAGCAGGAAACAAACTAAAACAAACAGTATTATGACATAAGTGTTGCTCCATCACAAAAAATCAAAACAAACTTGGAGCCTGACATCGCTCTGAAATCATTAAGTTCTGAATGTTTTCTGACACAGTTTGTTTCCATCAGTGATGTCTGTCGACAGGCGGCTGAAATGTTGCTGTTTCATAATTTCACTTTAGAAACAGACAAAATGCAGATGTTTTGATGCATATCAACAGATGAATAAATTAAAGATTGGATAAAAAACACTGAGCATTTCAAGCTTGCAATTATTTTGCTCTAAAATTCAGCAAAACTGCAAATTTCCACCGTGCGCTGAGTAACAAAGAGGAAGAGGCACATCATCTTGTCTCTGCTCAGCTGTGCTGCGTCTCTGCCCACTCACATTCAGCACAGTAAACTATCAGCCTGCCACATGCAGAGACACTGTTTCTAAATTACCTCGACAACTATTTGTGCATGATGTGCTGTCACTGTTGTTCACACTGACGACACAAACGCTGCCCCTCCAATAAACAGGTCCAGATGTACTTTCTGTGCTATAAAATGTGAAGAGACTTGGATCAGACTGTGGCAGGAAACAGTAAACTGCACATGACAAACGATGCACGCAGGGCAGAGTGGTCATTATCCAACACTGATCAGGATGCAGAAGAGAGCGATTACACAATCTGCAGATCAGCAGCCTCCACTGAAACTGCAAAAACCAAAGCATGATGAAGCAACAGAACTCCTCTAACACTTAGCCCAACACCTGAATCTTTACAATTCACAGCCTCAGGACAAATCCAGACTAAACACAACAGAAACAAATAGAGAAGCACTGTGTCCAAGAACATCCTCAGTGAGAGCAGACAGGATGTTGTAAACGGGCTAAGAGGAATCAAGGAGGTGAGGCTGTATTTACAGTGAGACTTTTATCTGCCTTAAAAGTTACCAGAGAAGTTACCACCACACAATAAAGACATTACCCACCACTAAAACAAAGCTTTACTGACATTAGCTAACTATCTGGTTTGTGTGGAACAAAGCAAACAAGCTTCATATGACCAAGGCTGAGAAATGAAGCCAAAACCTGCAGTTCCTCTAATGTCCACTTGAGGCTGGCTCCAAGAGCGAGTCAGTCCCCACAGACCCCCGTGTTAACATGTGGAAATAAACATGTTTACAGCCTGGTACAAAGAAACAGTTTTAGTCTCTATAGGCTGACAGGTGAGTGTCGTCAATTCATGGAAATTAATTGTAACACCTTGGGTGACTAAAAAAGCTTTGTTTAGTTTTTGGTTGTACTCTGAGATCCTCTAAATGTGCAGACACACCAAACCGACATCAAAGATCTAGCGGCGAGGAAAGCCAACTGTTGCGTCATCTACGTCGCCTCACGTCGCCCTGTGTCAGTTGCATTTGAACACACTACACGGACTACATCCGACGGCCAAGTAGCACGTACGTTCTGCGCCTGCGTGAGAGAGAGCGGAGTGAGAGAGTGGTACATCCTGTCAGCCGAGGGGTTTCCTATCTGTGCAGCCGAGCACCGCAGCACCTCCACGGACTATTACATCCAGACGGTCCCGGTGTTTCCTCCGCAGGCTCCACTTCACTCAGCTGCCCGATAAACCCGCTGCTTCTTCCCACTTTAACCTGAATAACAAACCAGGGCTCGGTGCTCCGGTTGGATCCAAACGGAGAGCCGGGGCTAGCTCAGAGACTAGCGGAGGCTAACTGGCTGTGCTTCCCTCCGGTCATGCTGCGGCTAACGCTCCGCTAGCCGCTCCCAGCTAGCTCCGGTTTGTTATTCAGGTTAAAGTGTGAAGAAGCAGCGGGTCTGTGGGGCAGCTGAGTGAAGTGGAGCCTGAGGAGGAAGCACCAGTTAGCCCCGGTTTCACTACAGGCAGATTCACTCGCCACAGGGGCGAGGAAATAAAACCTGAACAGCCAATCAGAGTGAGCTCTCTCACCGACAAGCTCCGCCACCGATTCAACATGCTCAATTGGCCGAAAAGCCACCGACAGCCCGACTTTGGTCGACGGCCGATGGTCAGCTTGGTGTGTCAGGGCCTTAAGGAGTCGAACGCTCAGTTTTTCGGCAAGTACCATTTAGTCTTACTGTTTTAAAGCCTGTTTTTCACTCAAGAAAATTAGCATTACAACAGAAGCTGTACATGCATCATGCTAACCAAGCTAGCACCTATAGCATTAGGGTTAGCCACACCTTCTTGTCCAAATATGGTCACTACTGGCTCCAAAAAATCCAAAATGGTTAAGGCCAAAATGCCAAACGAAAGGCTTCAAAATGCAGTCCACAAGTCAACAGGTGACATCACAGACGCTACGTCCATTATCTCATAGTCTATAGTCATTACCTAATGATGTGAGGAAAGCTAGTCTCTTAACTTAATTGGGACTATTTATATTCATTTTGAGGCGATTAATATTTGTACTAGGTGTTAGTGTTAGTAAGACCAATCTCTTATGTTGTTTTATATATTGATATAGTTTTATTTTGAGGCAGCCTGCTGTCAGTGTCGTCTTAATTCTCCTACTGAGCCTTGTTTTGTGCTGATATGTGAGTATATGTGAGGTGTAACATTATATTGATAGCTTGCAGTGCATCTCGGGTGATACTGCAGAGTAATGTGATACTAAGTCCTGCATAGGGTCAGGTACCTCACAGGTAACCCACAAAAAGCTGTGTAACAGGTAAACATATGTTGATATATAAACTGACGGGTAAAACTTAACTCCATGTGGGCGGGCAGTGGGTGAGAACCAAAATCTATTTTATGTTTTTCAGAATAACACACAGTAAACGTGGAGGACTCCAGCCATGACGCTTTGCAGCCCGAGGATGAGGTGGCAGCCTACATGGAGTTTGGGTCCTTTGGAGGTTTGATGGTGGTGGAAGGAGCATGCTAACATGTTTCCTAACCTGGCAGTGATTGAATGTTTTCACCATCCAGTCAAAGAGACAGAGAACCAGCTTCATGTGAGGGACTGGAGCCTGGGGGGGTTTGATTACGGTGTGGAGGGCCGGTGCGGCGAGTGTTTATCTTCCAAACTTACTGTGTTTTCAGTGTGAAAGTCTGTCTTTGTGTCAGAACCCTTCAACTACAAACAGGAAACACTTTCTGCTGACATAACGCCTTTGACTCTTTATCAAGATCCAGATATTTTGTAGTGCAGTGCATCATCTTTTGTTCTGATGATTCAGCCTTTTCCAGGCCAACAGAAGTTTTGGAGCTGCTCCAACTATCAGTCTTGTTGTCTGTGCAGAGAGTGAACAGAAGTTTTGGAGCCCAGGACCTTTAACATCGTTTAGATCCCAGTCTAATAAGTGAAGTCAGGTCAAGTCACGTCAGTTTAAAGCAGAGAATCACTGATCCTAATGTCCTTTGTCTCGGCTGGATTTAAAAGACAAAGGGAGAGAAGGAGTGAGACAACGGCAATTACACCAGTTAAATAATAGATCGCACATCCAAGTGGCTCACATGGCAGCACACACACATACATACTGCCTCCAAAAAGGTCGTCTCCTACAGACGAGGCGGGCGCACAACCTGAAACCATGGCATCACGTTGACAGGCAAAGTCATCCATTACACCCTTGTTATTCTGCCCCGTGCTCCTGCGTCTCTGCAGGCCCAGTTTCCAGCCCAGTTTCATATGTTCTCGGCTTTCCATCATAGCACTTGACACCTGTTTATATACGGTGTGACCTCTGACCCCTGCACCCCCTGTTCTCAGAGTCAGTCTCCCCTGGTTGGTGAAGAGGGAACTTGTGTTATTGTACGAGTGGTGATAAATGACTTTAAGGTCACAGCTGAGATGTAAACAAGGACTGAACTTAACGACCACAGAGGGAATAAAAGCACCGGTGGCTCTTTGTGCCACGCACCCACACATCCATCTATACACTGTAATTGTTCTATAGTGTTCACATACTTAAAAAATGATTTCAACCTTGTGTCGTGTGTGTGTGTGTGTGTGTGTGTGTGTGTGTGTGTGTGTGTGTGTGTTTCTATCTGATCGCTCACTAAGCTCAAGAGGGTCTCTGTCATAATTAAGTGGCACCTCCATTAAAAAAAGCCCGAGGCCCGAACACATCAGCGTTAGCTTTAACGCTACAAACTGCACGGCTGACCAGCTGGCTTAGAGAAATGATGGAGGGCTAACGACGCTATTTAAATGCATCAATCCTCAGAAACGTGACATGGCCTCATACAGACTGTACTCTATCAGGGCTGGGACATACTGAATACTGAATGCTAATGATGAGCAATATTCACAACAGCCTGGATGGAGCTCTGGGTGATACAAAATAAGGCATAATCATTATTATAGCTATGATCTTTAAACGGCTTTTATTTATTTGATCAAGTGTTTTTTACTTTATTTTTTTAACAGCTGACTTTTCCACAGAGCAAATAATGAGTGAAGCAATCAGTTATTTTTTATGATTTTACAATCAAATTTTCAACAGTTTATTATGAAGATTAACTGAGAAATTGGACAATAGGTCCACTTCACTAGAGTACAAGCTATTATGAGAAAAAATAAGAAACCCAGGTCTCTTACAATGAATAATTACTCACAAGTGTCCTTGTTGTTTAATATTATGACCACTGCAACAGGTGGATTACAAGTGTTTAAAAATAAAAGCATAAACAACAAATGAAGATATTATGACTAAGCTAACCCTAACCCTAACCCACTAATTCAAATCACCTGCACCTCACTAATTCAATTACCTGTGCGTCATCAATTCAATCACCTGCTGTAGCCTACGTCAGTTGTGTCTGACCCTTCTCGTCTGTTTGTCTCAGTTCTCAAACCCTGTTCTTCTTCTCTCTTCCTTCTCAGCAGGACAGCAAAGTGTCTCAGCCACCAGTAACGTCACCTCACAACAAGATGGTCCTTGAAATGAACCCACCACGGAGCTCATGGAGACGAGTCCCCCACCCTCAGTGTCGACCCCTGGGGTCATAAACACTCCAGCCTCACCACGACTCCATCCGACCCCATCATACACGACCCCGACCAACCTTCAGGTCCTCTTCATCCCGACAGACGACCTCTCGACCACCATCATCCCATCACACTCCACCCTCTCCTCGTCACCCAATAAATCTACTTTTATACGGTACATATGGCGTCGTCTTTGTGTGTGAAACTTAAAGCCATATCACCATCGAGCAAGAGCGGTTTTAGCCAAAACATGATCTTTACCAGGGCGGCACGGTGGTGTGGTGGTTAGCACTGTTGCCTTACAGCAAGAGGGTTGCCGGTTCGATCCCGGGTGTGGGAGCTTTTCTGTGCGGAGTTTGCATGTTCTCACCGTGTCAGCGTGGGTTCTCTCCGGGCACTCTGGCTTCCTCCCACAGTCCAAAGACATGCAGGTTGGGGACTGTTTTCTGATTTATAAGCATTATTATCACCAAAAAGTTCAAGTTGCAGATTTTCCCCACGTCGCTCAGCTTGACACACTAACAGCAGTTTAGCACACAGCCGACAGCAGCCACCGACTTTATTTATTTACTGTTATAAAACTCTGTAACACAGGATTTAAAATAAAATTGTTTTTATAAGATTCATCTATAATTCAGTCGGAGCAAACAACGCCACACAGTACTGAAATAAGGGGAGCATGACCATGAAAGCAGACAGACATCAGAGGGAGGAGACACAAAAGACCTGCAGCATGTTGGAGGCTCCTTTTAAACTCGTCGCTGCTGTGTGTGCAGCCCTGGCGGTGCAGACCTGCTGTGTGTCTGCGTGTACATTATGTGTGAGTGTGTTTACTCCCCTGGACCAGGTGTTTGCTGTGGGATAAAGCCTTTCCAACAGAGTCTTCATGTGGTCCCGGGGCTGTTGATTAGTCTGCTGCTGTTGTGGTTACACCACCGAGTGTTTGTATTTGATGGAACATTTTATATGTGTGTATCCACCAGTGCTTTGGGTCTCTCCACTCCTCTGTCTCTGTGTCCTTGAGTGTTTGTTTGTGGGAGAGGCGGCTCCTCACGTGCATGGTCTGTAAGTGAACTTGGTCATTCCAATTACAGTGTGTTGTGTTGGTGCAGGGTGAAGTGCGTGGCGGGGGGATTGAATTGTCTGCAGGCAGCCAGCAGCGCCGACCTCAGCTTCAAACCAACATTATACTCATCGAGCTGAATATTGATCCACACGCCCAGATTGTGCGGCAGCCAAACGGCCGCGCCGGCCCTGCCAAGCCGGCAGAACCTGAGACCTGGATCCATTTTACAGCACTTGACACAAACATGAAGAACACCAGACTCGCTGTTGTGTTCAAGTGATGGATCCTTTTATGAAGCTGCTGAAGTGTCACATTTGGTTTAAACACTAAAAACATCAGGTTCTTTGTGAATGTGTTGCATTAATTAGTGCAGCTCGTCCTGTCTCTGGGTGCTTTACCCCTCATTAGCTAAAACAACAGCAAACATGGCGGCACTCTGGAGCGTGGTCTGAAAGAGTGACTGCATTTATGCCCATGTTCTGCTTTACATTCAAACAGCATCTTCTCTCGTGCACATTTCCATAATGGCACAGTCAGGCTTGGTCATGAACTGTAGATAAATGAAAAACAAACTACAAGTGAACATAAATGGAACAGGGCCTTCCAAATGTTTAGAAGAGTCTAATCCCCACACTTGCTGGAGGAAAATTAATCCTTCCTTTGCATTTCTCTATTTGATTATACACCAACAACAAAGACACAACAGCCATTACACAGGATAACTGAGGCTGGGTTCAGATAGCACGGATCATTTTGGATTTATATGACAAAACTTCACAGCTTAGTGGATACAGCCAGCGTCCCATAAACGAAGGCAATGTCCTTGCTGCAGCAGCCGCGGGTTTGATTGCAGCCTGCGGCCTTTTGCAGCATGTCATCCCCTCTGTCTCCCCCTTTCACACTCTTACTGTCCAATAAAGGCAAAAATACACTTCACAGTTCTGCTCTGAGGATTGATCTTTAAAGGTGACCTAATGAGCCGTTCCATACATCTGGTCTTATATAAGGTTACCATGAAGGATGTTCATATTAAACATTGTCAGAGTTTCAAATAATGATGTAAATGTGTATAGCTATATGCTAACGTCAGTGTGTCCCCCTGATGCAATTAAACAATAATGGCGACCGGCCACGTGTCATGCTGATGTGAGAGGATGGCTTTTTCTGTTAGTATCTGACCCTGGAGGTCACTGGCTAAGCACCAGAGTTCGACGACTTTGGAGTGAGACCATGTTGGTTACTGTCTGAAAGTACACTGCTAACATACATGTAGCTACGAGCTAACAACAGGGAGACGATTCATTTTCATATTCCTGCTGGAACATGTCCACTTGTGTTGAGAAGCTTTTACTGGTGATCACGGTAAAAGTGCTGCAGGGTTGATGCTTGTCTGTAGGTCAGCCCACAAGTTAACGCCACCCTGGTTCCCTCGGTAACAGCCAATGGGATTTTTTCTAATGGATTTTGGAAAATGAGTTCGGAGGCAAACAAAATTTTGACCCTCATTCATCTTGATCAGCAAGATAATCTTCACAAATGACACTCTTTTCAGATTTTTAAAGCGTAAATGCAATCGTCAGAGATAACAAGCTAACGTTAGGCTATAAACAAACTACACTACGGTCACATGACTTCAACATCACCACCACAGTGAGGACTTAAAGCCCAGGGTGATGTTATGTAGTCTCATTTAGACACTTAAGACACATACAAGCTTCAAAATTCACATATTTAATGTGATAGAACAAGACAAAATATTAAAGCATGTAAACATGTTCTAATCAAAACTCAAAACACAGGTATGAACCTAAAAATGAGCTGAATAAGTCCTCTTTAAAATTTAGCTCTTAAAATGATTTACAACTTGTCTTACAAAACAGTGTTAACTTAAATTCCCCTGTTGGTGAAGAGTTAATACGGGCCAACTGTCAAGTACTGATTCAAACAAATCCCTTTCCAAATCTTTTATCTCTCCTCAGTTTTTTTTAATTAGCAGTAAGCATAAAACAGGTAACACTGATTGTAACATTTACGTGTGGACCATGTTTCATACAGATTCAGTAAGCTACACGTGTTATTTGAATATGTCAGTTGCAGGTTTAATCAACATTTAATATCTTGTGCTGCTCATCTCACTCTCAGGTTGTAGCTACAGGTCACGTACATCAGCGGAGCTATCGCTAAAATCTTCTGTCTTTTCACCCCATAAAATGTGATCAATAATGTCAAATGAATATTTAATTTTTCATTATTTTTAACTTTAAATGCGAGCAAATGTTCAAAGCAGAACCTAATTCAATTCAATACTGGATTCCATCAAACCTTTTCCAACCCCAGCCCTGATCCTAACAGACATCAATGCAGGATTTATAAGAAGTTGGATTCAATAAAAAATCTGATAGAGGACACAGACTGAACCACACCTCTCAGATCCCAGTAGGTCAACCCATGAACCAGGTCAGTGCACACAGACGCACAGTATTCATCCCAGTCAGAGTCGGCTGCTGCACAATAAACAGCATGTGCTCCTCATCTCTAATCCTGAAACTTCCTAAAGAAGCCTTGTGAGAATATTCCCAGCACTCCAACCCTCCGTCCCTCATTATCCCAAACACTTGATTTCCGCTTCCCCTCTCACTTTCCTTCTACCTCACATCTCGACAGAGAAAAACTCTGACAGTAGCTGCATCATTAAAACATGCAGCGATGCGATCCAGTTAAATCCCCTGACTTTGTGGGTGGAGAGCAGCTGCACTCAAAAACACAGAAAGACAGAACTGATTCTTTCATGGCGTCCTGAAGTGGTTACTTGTCTCTGAGGAGGCCCGACCGTATGTGGCATTGAAAGAGATGAAAACTATTCGCACCTGCTGTTCACATGCATATTTCCTCCAACCGCCACTGGACTCTGAGGAGCAGGGCCCTGAGGATAAGGAGCGCAAGGACTGGGTGAGGAATTATTCATTATACCAAAAGACACCTGCTTCCAGAGGGAGGGGGAGAAAAGGATAACTCTCCATCTTTTCCCTGTTGGTCAGACGCCACCGAGGGAAGGAGTGAGCTGAGCAGTAAGTATCACCCCGACGGAGGAAGAAAGAAAGAGAGTGGGCGATGAGGAGGAGGAAACAAGAGGGATGAGAGGGGAAGAGCGCATTGCAGCACCACGCAAATCCAGAGAAAAATGCACCTTTGGGGAGAGCTCGCCTGCAGAAGTCCAACACTGAGCTACAACTAAATTCTACTTCCTGAGCTGTACGCAGCTGCATCAAAGCAAATTCAAACAGAAGGGAATCAGCTGTATTATGGCAATCAGTAGACTTTTCAGCTGCTCAGGCTGCAGAGCTCGTATGCTTTTATACCCTCCACTATGTAAATTACCAGTAGAAAATTGAGTGAAATGTTCCCATCAGCCTAATGTATTATGTGCATTAAGCTAACACAGCTTTCAGCCTGCAGCGGCCCAAACTCCTCTGTGACACACTGACTCTCCCCACATGGACACGTATGGCGAGTCAGAAATAACCCTGCCATGAACCAAAACATGAGGTGAGATAGTCAGCTGAGCCGCCACAAGAAAATGATGGCATTGTAAAGGGATGCACGACTTCATCGGCTGATATTCGCTCCTCTTTTAAAAGAAATATCTGAATTGGCCAACATGCTGATTTCTGCATCTGTGACCAGTGAACGAACATATATAGAAAACATGAGGTAAATGATACCACACAGGTAACAAAACTACGTATCTGAGTAAGTATGTATGATGAATATACAGGACAGAAATTAAACCAGATAAAGAAACGATAAAATTAATAAGTGTAAGCCTTTAACAGTCATCTCGTACTGCCTTAATTACCATCAGAGCAACGAAGCACAAAAGATAACTCCAGCATGTTTGTAAATGACCATGAGAGGACCATTAACCACAGATAACGTGTCTTAAGTGCTGATGATTAGGTTACTAACTTGTGGTGCAAAATGGCTTTAAATACACACTCACCAGCCACTTTATTAGGTACACCTTGCTGGTACCAGGTTGGATCCCTTTTTAATTCTTGGTGTCACAGATTCAACAAGGTGCTGGAAACATTCCTCAGAGATGTTGGTCCATATTGACGTGATGACATCACACAGTTGATCCAAAGGTGCTCTATTGGACTGAGATCTGGTGACTGTGGAGGCCATTGGAGTACAGTGAAGTCATTGTCATGTTTGAGATGATGTGAGCTTTGTGACATGGTGCGTTATCCTGCTGGAAGTAGCCATCAGAAGATGGGTACACTGTGGTCATAAAGGGATGGACACGCTCAGCAACAATACTCAGGTAGGCTGTGGTGTTTAAACCATGCTCAGTTGGTACTAAGAAAATCTCCCCCACACCATTACACCAGCAGCAGCAGCAGCCTGAAGCGTTGATACAAGGCAGGATGGATCCATGCTTCCATCTGAATGTGGTTTTTCCAATCTTCTATTGTCCAGTTTTGGTGAGAAAACCCGTGTGAATTGTAGCCTCAGTTTCCTGTTGTTAGCTGACAGGAGTGGCACCTGGTGTGGTCTTCTGCTGCTGTAGCCCATCTGCTTCAAGGTTGGACAAGGTGTTGTTGCTTCAGAGATGCTCTTCTGCACACCTTGGTTGGAACCAGTGCTTATTTGACTTCCTGTTGCCTTTCTATCATCTTGAACCAGTCTGGCCATTCTCCTCTGACCTCTGGCATCAACAAGGCATTTTGGCTCACTGGATATTTTCTCTTTTTGGGACCATCCTCTGTAAACCCTAGAGATGGTTGTGCTGAAAATCCCAGTAAATACTCAGACCAGCCCGTCTGATGAGCTGATTAGATGTTGTGTAGGTGTACCTAATAAATTGGCCGGTGAGTGTAGCAGGAAATGCTGATACCGCTGTGTGAAGATAATATTCAGTATCACCACGAAGAAACCACACACCTTAATAATTTAGTAATTCCAAACTGTTAAGAATAAAGATGTGTTTCCGTTACAGTCGGTAACTTACGTCACCATCTTGACCACGGTAAATCCAGAACCCGCTGCCTCATGACGTCATTCACAGAAAAAAAGTTTTAATCCAAAAGCCTGTGCCAAAAACTACAATGTCCAAATATAAGTTCCTCAGTGATGTGTTGTCCTCCTCTGATGAACCATTATCCTCTGATGAACCGTTATCCTCTAATGAACCATTATCCTCTAATGAACCATTATCCTCTAATGAACCATTATCTTCTCTTCATCCGCCAACAGAGTAAACTCAACTGCGAAGCTAGCTAACCGCTAACGGCTAGCGAGCTAACGTCGACGCTAGCTAACAGCTGCTAACGTAGCTAGCTAGATGCTAGCGGCCAAACCGTTTTTACAGTCACTGAACAAAAGCCCCACTCTCTGTTTATTCACAGTCACCTCTTATCGACTCATGATTCAGTGTTTTTCCCTGCTAACTGTTAGCTGCTCTGCTACATGCTAACGTCTGTCCAGGGTTGCCAGGTCTGACCCTTTTCTTCTTCTACGCCCCCGTGACAGGCTGACAGCTCAACAAGGTAATTACCGCCCAGTCAACTTGACCTCTACTAAGTAAACTCTGCTTTACAAATTTATTAAGCCACCACAGAGTAAAACACTCTCAGAAAACAGATGGCTGTGAAATATTATTTTCCTCATGGCTTCTCAAATTTTAAAGGAATCGCTCTTTAGCATATTTATCATTGCGTACCCCGCTGTGTCTACTGTGTGTACTGCCCCCTTGTGGCGCTCCCATAGCAGAGCAACAGGCAAAGACCTCCATTATAATGTGGTGCCAGCTAGATGTTTCTAAGCGTTGTTGTGCCTACCTGCTCTGCCTTAATCAAAATATTATATATCCATGTATGTGCAGCTCTCTGTGTCAGATGATGGTGTCATCCAGGCCTCAGCCGACCCTGAGCTGAGCTCAGTCAGGTTTCCATCCAGACTGCGGGGCCACTGGCCCTCAGCCTGTTTGTGGGTGCACTTTATTCAGTTATGTTCATAATGTAGCGTTGGGTATTTGTATTGATTATGTTGTATCTTTGTACATAGACGATTGTCTGCTTTTATGTGGTACACTATGGAGCTTTTTCTGTGTCCTTGATAAAGTCATAACTATCATTATTATTATAAATCAGATGAAATAACAGTTCTACACAATGCAAACACAGACATGTGGTCTTAAACCAGGTATCACATCAGTAGGCCTACATAAAGTCATAAAAATAAAATCAGACTAAGGTACAAGCACACAGATAAAGAGCTATATTCAGTCAGAGGATACTGGGAATAAAGCCGCACATTTTTCCATAATATATGGATATACTGGTGTCGGTTATCAGCCAAAATAGTTAATCCAATATTGTGCATCCCTAGTATTGTGTATTTCTGCAAACCACAGATAGATTACATGTGTACATTTTCTACTTATCATATCAATGTTTCTAAATTGACTTAATGTACTGTACAAGTTGAGTTTGTCAGTGAGAGCTGGACGGCACTTTGTCATGACGCCCACTGAGCTGCAGACCACTGTTCAGACCAACAAGTAACAAAACTGGTTGTTTTTTAGTGACCTATCGCTGTGTTACCTGTCGGGGTAGTGACATGAAAAGTGGTTGTGTTTTTGTGTCTCAGTCTAACCACACGTTCACCACAGTGTTGTAGAAGCTTGATGTGTCCATAAATTTCCTACCTAACATACAAATCTAACATGATTTGCAAAAACCTACAGTGCAAACATTTGTCCTGGTGCCTGGGCTGAGGTGGTCTGACCTTTAAAACCTAATGGTTTTAATAGCACACAAAAAATCTACACCACACGCTCAAAGGTATATATACATTACACCAGTGTGTGATAGCTGAACACCTCAGTCCCAAACCATGGCCGATAATCCGGTTTAAACTCGGATGGTTTCAGGCTTTCCACCAGATTTGAAACCTGGCTGCAGGGATTTGCTTCCATTCAGCCACAAGAGCATTAGTGAGGTCCAACGCTGATGTTGGGCTTATCAGGCTCACAGTTAGAGTCCCGGTTCATCCCAAAGGTGTTTGGTGTTCAGGTCAGGGCTCTGAGCAGGACTGAGTGTGTGTTCTGGGGTTTTGAAGCAGTTCAGGGTCTTCCCCCAAAGTTGGAAGCACATCGTTTTCTATAGTATCATGAAACATGATCTCAGAGATGCATGAAATGACCACGACCTCTAAACATCTCATTGTGTAGTGGTGGCACATAATGTGTTCAATTACGCGGTGGTGGCACAGTTGGGTTTAGGCACCAAAGCTACTTGGTTAGGTTTAGAAATATATCATGTTCTTAGTTAGAATAAGTGTGTTTTGTATACGGGACGTTAAGTACGTCGTAAAGTAAGGCAAGGATGTAAAGCTGAAAAAGGTCAATGTTGACTTTTAGTTTCACTCGGAACATGAACAGTAGTCTCCTGGGTCAAAGTCCTGTGTTTGCGTGACCCATCCACCACCCAGACATCCTCCCCTCCATGGGCTTCGTCTCTCTTTATTCTTCCTGTGGGGTCATGACATTAACCACCGCCCACTGCATGACATCACTGAACCAGTGAATGTGTGTGTCCACCACCACGAAGGATCCTAGTTGAATTTCCACTGACTTTGTTTCCATAATTTTAACACATCACATGCCACCACCACGTCATGCGTCATTAAGAGGTCCTGGTCATTTCCTGTATTTCTGTGAGACCTGGTTGCATCACCTGCACGCTGTAGCATTAACGTTTTTCCTTTAGCATGACATTAACGATGAGTCTCGTACCAGTGTTTGGGGCCGTACACATAACTGCCTGGAGAACACGAGGTCAGGTGCTGGGTGCTACTAGCGTGCCTTTTCTGTGCCAGCTTTCAAGACAACAGCGGCAGGTTGTGTCTGAGATTGCTAACCAGCACCACATCAAACCCTATTACCTGAAATCCTGAGTGCAGAGCTGATCTTCTTCCAGGCCACCATATTTATCACAGACTGATATCACAGACTGATATTTACTTCCAGCTGTGATTGGTTGGTCCCGTCACATGACATGCGGGCACTCTGCTGCATTCAAAAAGTCAAACTCAGGTTGAACTCAAGTTTATCTCAGGGTGCAGCTCTGCACACACTACACACACTGCGACAGTGTCACTCTGGCGTTTGCTGCATATCTACATTGAAAACAATGAGTCTGAGAGCAAATGAAAATGTGGCGTGTGTACGGGCCTTTAGAGGATCCTCGGTGCATCAGTATCTGACGTCGAAGGCCACTAACAAAGCAAGGTTATTGTACCAGGTGAAAACCTCACAGCTGTAACTTAAACAGCCTGAAGTTGCATTAAATGAGCATTTTGGTGCTAAACTGGCAAAACTACAGTTTCTTCAATCACACAAATGATGTTAAGTACAAAGGCAGAGAAGTGGCACTTTGCTTGGCCGTGACCTTGGTTTATTCCTGGACTCCATTTCAGCTGCTGTGTATCCGAGTACAGCTGCCGTCCTGTGCAAAGGACAAGACAAAAAAAATCTGTTCTATCTTTCAAGCCCACAGGCCTTGAATATTTCATACTCAACAGATCAATTTTAGGTGTTCCTTTAACTCTTTATGTTCAGGGAGTTAAGCTGAAAACACACTGAGAGAATCTCAAGCACCAGCGGTTACCTCAACTAAACCCTGCACACACACACTACACCTGGGCAAAAAAAAAAAAAAAAGAAAAAAAAAAAGCTGACCACCTTATTGTGTCCTAAACCTACACATAATCAGTCTGGCGCTCATTTCATTTTGGAGTCGACAGCCGGGAGAGTGAAGGATGGATGTGAAAAGAGAGTGAACTGATAGAAAAGGGCTGCGAGTGATTCATCTTCCTGAGCTGGGCTTGGTCAGGTGGACGCAGAAGGGCAGGCCACGTCTGGTTTTAATCAATGGAAATTCCACCTGGAGCCGACGCTGAAAGAGCCAAAAAATTGAGAGAGAGCCGCTCGGTGAAAAGCAGAAAATTTGTAAGAGAAAGACATCAAGCAAGGAATGAAAAGAGAGCCACAGGAGAGGCCCACAATGAGAGGTGTCAGGAATTAAAAAACAGCCTCTGATGACACACAGTAAACAGGACAGGATGAAAGACGGAGATAGATGTTGAAAGTGTGACAAGAAGAAGGGCAGCAGACAGCAAGAATTAGACCATTTAACATGCGAAGAGCCGGGAATCAAGCTCCCAATCCATCTTTTAAAGTGCAGGGATGAAGCGGCCATTCATCATTGTGGTGTGAGGGTATAACTTAAGAAAAGAAAGTGGCACATTACAATGCCCCTGTCTTTTATCCAACTCTTCTCCCGGGACGACAGCAAAGAGTTCCTGACTTTCTGAAAGGCAGCGAGGAGATAGAGAGAGCGTTTGATTAAGTAATTCTGTGTTTACTGCCACAGACTCATCCGTCATACGCGCCGTTTGCTTAACAACTCTTGAAATGGGAGTACTTAGCAATTAAGATTGAATTGCAGAACGGAGAGACAGGTTCAAATTATATGTGACGCAGTAAAGGAGGCTATTAATTTGGGTTCAAAGAGAGCATGGCCTGAGGGGGGAATAAAAGGAAGCACTAAAGCGTGTTACACTGTCTGAATGTGTATGTGCACGGGCATCAGCGTGCATGCTCAATCCGAAGGTCTGCCGCCATCTGATCTCCAGCTCACCCGGAAGAAATGTTGGAGGCAACGCTACATGATTAGCTTCCTTCTGACAACACCTTAAATAAACTGCAGGTGCCCTCTGCAGAGTGTGCACCAGTCAGCACCAGGCAGTTTGCAAGTGATACATAATTAACTCAGGTTTCATCAGCCGAGCAAAGAAAGACCGCACGACTCTACGACCCAATCAGAGCTGTGATTCGAGCATCAGCCTCTCCACGCAGCACATCAAAGCTCACTGGGAGTCAATCAAGCATGAATGAGGCCTCTCCCATGTTTTCTCCAACCTCAACACCACCTTTTATTCAATTTATGCTTCGCTTCACTCAACAGCAGCCCGCTGAAAAACAATTCTGGGTTCTGGAGACATAAATTCAGCTTCTGTAGCGTAATCTAACCACCTGAAATCTTCCACTCACGTCCAGAAATAAACACAATTTGTTACTGAAACAAGAAGATTGGCTCCAAAGATCTGATCATTTAAACTGTGTCCACTGGGACACCTTGAGTTTTTAATTAAAAACCTAATTTCCAAGGTCAGCAATACAATTTTTTATCAGTAGCAACTGGCTGTATCAGTTAATTATAACTATATAAAGATATAAGATATTTTTATTCAATTCTTTAAACCAAGATTTCCATGTCAGCAGTTTTATATGAACTTTGCACAAATAAAAAAACATTTAAACATCAAAGTTTTTAAGTCGGTACCAAACAAAGGAATTTTCCTTCATCTAAATCAGTGGCTCGAGGGATATCACTCAAACTGACACTTTATTTCAGATATTTTTGGCAAAGCAAATGGAGAGTGACAGGACAGGGGGACAGAGAGGGGATGAGAGGCAAAGACCCACTGATTGGATTCGATCCAGAACTCAGCACACTCTCCCAGGTGAGCTGTTTGTCGCCGAGACTTAAAGAAACACTTCGCTCTGCAAATGACCATTTGTTTATCAGTTACTCACATCGTGTTGCGCTGAATTCGGAAATAAAACTTTGTTTTCGTTGCATTCCTCCACGGTGAACAACGAATCCAAAACCATAAGGTCTTGATGAATGGAAGTCACAGAACAACAGCAAAGCTACTTTCAACATTCCTTTGTTACAGCACTTGTGTTTTTCTGAGCGTGTCCCCGTCTGTCTTCCTGCTGGCGTGGGCGTGGCCCCTCCCTGGTTCCCCTGGTCCCTGGCTCTGCTCATCAAACTCACCTGTTCGCCATCAGCTCATCAACACACAGTATTTCTGCTCCGGTTCTCCGACCACTCGCTGCCAGATCGTTGTTCAGCTAAGTGGTGGACAAACCTCACAGCCAGCTAAGACGTTCTTAGGGCACGAGTAAACTGGCTGTGTGGCCAGACGTACGTGTATATAGTGCGGCGCCTGTGTGTAGACTTGCTGCAGCACGGTCGTTCGTCGACGCAGCCAAAACGTCTGATACTGGTGGTCTCCACTAGGGGCAGACCACAGCACTCAGACACTGAGGTCACGAAAGCAAAGAAGGCAGTGACACTGTATTTCTGGATGTAGTAGTCTATACACAAACATGGATACTCTCGATGAAGAGGAGGTTATAATTTTATGTCTTTTAAGCTCTCAGCAGAGGAAAAGGAGATGGTATGTGCGGCTCGACCTCACGTTCACGGTCTCTAGAGGTCTACTTCGCACGAGCGCCTCTAGTGTTCATGTCAATATTGCATCTTGTGCACGCGTCACGTTACCTCGCCTCAAAGTGAGCGGCCTACGGGCCAAAAGACCACAAAATACGCATGGCAGCCATGATGCGTACGCGCACGCGTTGTCTGCAGCAAGTATACTTCTTGCATCAGTAACTACATTCTTCATGTGTTTTGTTTCCGTGTTCATCACGCATCTGCCATCCAGCTTCACCTGCACTCCACGCCATTCCCCGGTCCATGGACCCCAATCATTCCAGTTCCTTGTGTCATAAACCTTTTCATTGTCACGGACAGAAAGTTAACTTTATCTCTGGTGTCTTTACAGCCAGACTCCACTGACAAAAACAGTAATTTTACCTCACTGAACACAGGAGCTGCTGGTGCACAGCTGCCTCGGGTCAGTTAGTTAGTTTGGGTCACTGTGTGACTTTAGTGAATCCGAACTAACCCTTCACAACACTAACGTCACTCTAACAAGAAGAAACTATCTGATGGAGGCAGCAGTGCACCAGCAGCTCCTGTGTTCAGCGAGGTAAAATTACTGGATTTGTCAATGGAGTCTGGCTGCAAAGAGAGCATAGATAAATTCCACTTACCGTTCAGTTTCCCTTCAGAAAGGGCCGACTGTTTGGGAAATACCGAGATAAATGAGAGATTAATCCGCAGGAGTCGTGTGAGAGTTTGTAAAGTGATGTTCTGATGTAGTTTTGCTGTTTTTAGGTGATCAATATGACATTAATCAAAAAATTACATTCATCAAGACCTTTCTCTATATTTGGATTCTTGCCAGAAAAATAAAGGTCTCTTCATGAATTCAACGCAACACGAGGTGAGTAACTGATATACAGGGCGAAGTATTTCTTTAAGTCGCAGCGACAGAGAGCTCACCTGTGAGAGTGTGTTGAGTTCTGGCAGCGGCCCAGGATCGAACCACATCATCATTTTGGGGGTGAAGTGCTCCTTTAACTTGAAGCTCAGCCATTAGTCACAGGCTGATAAAGAGAATACATATTCAGGGCCTTCAAATGAAGACATTATAGAATCCATTGAATTAAGTGCCACTCCAGTAAGTAACTAAACCACAAACAAGTGTGGAGGCAGCGTGATGTGCTCTTAATCTTGATAGATAGACCACAATTAATGCACTGTTATGAATCATTTATAGGACAAACAGTAAGCCTGAAATGGCTTTGACTCAGTCAGCAAGAGAGCCCATAAAACGGCAGCAATTTATAGAGAATGCGGTTGTGTCGACATAAAAAACTCAAAAAGGTACACTAAAGCTGTGCAGCCGGAGCATCCATCACTAAAGATGAGCTCCAGAGTGCACATTTTGCATCAATCCACTCAGCGGTGCTTACAGATACGTCTGATTGAGTGCAAAGTAATGCTTTTATCCTCAGCCAGAAAACTCCCCTTTTTGCTCTTGTCAGTTTTGCACATCTTCGATTCTTCTCTCACAGCCTCCGCTTTACAGCCTGGCCTTTGAAAGCGTCCACCTGTGGTGCATGTGACTGGCACGCTCGGAGGGAAAACAGAGCAGTGGTGTTGGAGGGAGAGGAGGATGGCTTGAGGTGGCTTAAGTCTTTTAGTCTTCGTCACATTCCTGTGCCAGCCAGCTGTCTGGACGTCCCTGGAGGCCACAGCCACCACACTAGATCACAGGGAGTGTCACACACACACACACACACACACACACACACACTGGTGTACAGTAGCGCAGAGCACTGGAGCTGTCCTCTGTCCTCCCTATCAAATGGCTGTTGTCAGCAGAGGCAGGGCCACCGTGCTGGATCCACGCCAGGTCATTTCATTTCAGAATATTTCATGGCAGCGAGGTCGTTGTGCTGCATCAGAGAGTTCAGCAGCCTCAGTCATCACAAATGCTTTTTAATGCTGATCTAAAGCTACAAATTATGGAACCAGATCTGCTTACTGACTCATTGTTTCTGCCTAATGCACAGCAGGAGGATGGTTTCATTACAACAACAGGTTATCTTCTGTATCTTTATCAGATGTAACCTCAGTGACATCATGACATCATGACATCATGACGCCTCGCCGTGTGCTTCTGCTCAAACAAGCTCAGAGACCAAGCACTAGGAGTCAGACCTCAGTTTGAAACTTTTCAGAGGATGAATTGAGCACCACATGAACTGGCAACAGATGAAATACTCACCAGCAAAACACAAGTTTAATATTCACTCATGTTCCACTTTATTAGGTACACCTGCTCAACTCCTCATTAAAAGAAAACTTCACCCACAACATGACCGTTTATTCATCAGTTACTCGCTGCATGTTGTTTTATTCCTGCATGTCTCCACAGTGCACGCATCATCATCATCACTGCAGAGGCAGTGAATTAAACAGAATTGGTAATTCTTCATGAACTGCATGAAGTCATAGGCGACCAGGTTTAACATCAGCAAAACTAAATCAAAACATCAGTTGACAAACTCTCACACAACTCGTGCAGAACAATCCAAGTCTCATTTATGCAGTCACATGATCAGCACAGACAGCCCTTTCTGATGAGGATATGAACTGAAAGTGAAGCTTATTTCTGGTCTTTTTAAAACCAGTCTCCACTGACATTTCACCTCTCTGACGACGGGAGCTGCTGGTCTCCCGCCGCCGTCATCAGTTCAATGTAAACATGCAGCAGGCACACTCAAACACAAGAGCAACGCTGTCGCATGTGTTCCTGAGTACCTAGTTTGGGCGCAACAGCTGCACAGCAGCCCTGATACAAACAGTTTAACCTTTGCACTATGGCACACACCTCATGTCATGTGACGAGGACCAACCAATCACAGCTGACAGATATCTTTCCTTCTTCAGTAAATATCAGTGTGTGATAGATATGTTAGTGCAGAGTGTCACATCTGTACCACAGACACACAGGAAGTAGATCAGCTCTGCATTTAGTATATATGTAAGTCAGCTATGATACGGTGCTGGTTACGGTTACTTAGCAACCTCAGATGCAGTCTGCCTCCGTGCTCTTGAAAGTTTGCACAGAACAGGCACAAGAATCGCAGAGCGCCCGACCTTGCTGTGGCTCTACAGGCGACTGCATTCAACAACAGCAAAACTATATAGCTATATAACTATATATCAAAACATCCATTTACATGATGTTAGTCAGACAAACCTCACTGACTGCTGTTCGTTTTGTTCTCTTTAATCCCTCCTCAAGTCTCTGCGACATATGGCGCTTCCATGTTCACCTAATCTCTCCAGAAACGTTCTACAAAGTCCTTAAATTGTGAAAAAGTTTGAACAGCAGGAGAAATGACTTTGCTTATCGTTATTTATGTTTTGCTTTGGAAACTGCTCTCGAAAGGAAAAAACAGCAGCTTACAAACTCACACACAACTCATGCAGAACCAGCCACTGAGAGAATGATGGAGCTTTATTTGACTTCCTGCTAAAAAGAATAAGTCCGCGAGCCTCCAGTGAAGCAAACGCTGCAGCATTCACCTGCACAGGTGTGACCTTGGAAGTTACAGGGGGGGTTCAGAAGATGGCAGTGTAAAAATCAGGTGTTAACAAACATGCAAAAAAATAAGAATATTTGTCCCAGCTTGTTGTTGAGAGAGTTACATGTTCAAAACATGTGTCCTGATGAGGCTAGGCTGTGGTTACACTTCAGACAGTGGAGGCATGTGAGTTCAACATAACACACGGTAACAGATACAGAAATGATCATTTGGCAGGTGAAGTGTTCCTTTAAGGCAAAATGGGGTCAGGGGGTACTAGCAAGGTGTACCTAATAAAGTGGCAGGGGAGTTTATATCTCTGTGTCAAACATCAGACTCTTTAAGGTCAGTGATGCACACACAACATCCACTAACTCACACACACACCACAACATGGCTGAAGAAATATAAGGACACGTAGAGAACAACAGGACGCCCGCAGTTAGTGTTCCTGGTGACATCATCATCGTCGTCATCGTCACCTTTCTGACTAATGCTGACACTGATTTCCACAGTGCCACAATCAAGGCAGTTGCAAGAAAATCACAATGAGATAATCAATATTCAAAAAACATGAAATGACCACAAAAAAAAGCAACAAACCAACTTGATTTCTCAGCTTTTGTTCAGACGCTTCTGATTCATCTCTCCAGCCTCTAGTTTGATCCATAAATGAAGCATTTAGACATTTTACTGCTGAAACATTTTCTATGAGGACGTGTTGTTTAAAGTTTGGTTTTACTCCAACAGCAGCTGGATTGTAACCACGGCACACTCACTTAAAGCTCTCATAAAACCAGTGACACCATAGGTGGCTGCCGTGCTCACGGAGCGGGCGAGCTGCTGTGTAAACAAAATACTCCAATCTAATAGCTGTGATATTGTGTTGGCAACACCTGCAGACGGAGCCAGCTCATTGGAAATTACAAGACAAAACAAAAAGTTAAAACTTCAATCTCTTTTAAGATCTTACAGGGCGCCAGGATTCCAAATGCATTACCTGTGGAAGATTATAAAAATCATTTGTAGTGTTTGATGAAACTAATCCAAGGCACACAGCTCATGGAAGAACAAAGAATCACAGACACGCCAGGAGCTCCCTGCCAACACAAATCTCTCACAGAAATATTCAGCCACTGGAAAACACTCATTTAGATCGCCTGCAGGTTACCGTTTGATAGAAAAACAAATCACTACGTGGAGGAAAGACAATCAGAGCGGTGGAGAGAAAAGGACGGGGACAGAGAGAGGACACCTGAAGTTAAACCCAGTCTAACTGCCACAAATTGGCGTTCTCTGACCAGCAGCCTGCGTTTTATGTCTTGTTTATTCCTCCCGCCGCACAACACAGGCGGCCCTCTGTCATTTGTGCCGCCTTAATGAATAGGAGCACATCTTCAGCAAAGTCAAAGACGCGTGGGCACGGCCGCCATCACCGCTGGTTTGTAAATCGCCAATGGTGTCTGGGCGTCATGCCAGCAGGAGCACGCCGTCGAAGCAGCAAAGGGGCATGGAGGGTGGCTGCGGCGGGTTATTGTGGGACACGCAGGACAACCAGAAGGACTGGAGCACAGAAGTGAAGTGAGGAGAGGAGGCTAGAAGAGACACAAGCTCCTGTGCTGACTGCAGGTCCCTTCAACTCCGAGTCAGGGCTGTTCGAGGCCGAATCCATAATGTAACGTTTCTGCAGATAAAGACACGTAGAATATCTGCTGTGACACCTGCATGAGGCTGTTGGAGACCAGTCAGGCTCAGCAAGTCGCTGCTGTGTTTCCAGCTGTTTTTTAACCCCAAAACATGGATGTCTTTAGGGACCTGTAGCTGTTTGTCCAGCTGCTATTTAGGCACTAAACATGAGTGATTTTGAGGGACCCATCACTGTTTTTCCAGCAGCTGGTAGGCACCAAATGTAGAGGTTTTTTGGGAACATGTAGCTGTTTGTCCAGCTGCTATTTAGGCACTAAATATGAATGTTTTGCAGTGACCTGTGGCTGTTTTTCTAGCTTGGATAGTGGCACAAAAAGTGTCACAAAAGCAGGTATTTTAAGCCAAAACTTGATCTTTCTGTAACCATACTGTAAGCAAGTAATTTTGGTACATAAACCTAATTACAATTTGCTGGGATGGCTTGTCGGCACAAAATGCAGGTGTTTTAAAGGGACGCTGTGGCTTTTTCCCAGCTGCTTTTAGACACCAAACGTGGATGTTTTTTACGGAGCCATCACTGTGTTTCCAGCAGTGTTTTTTAGCTCACAAATGTTTTAAGGGCTTTTTTTCCCAGCTGATTTTTCAGGCACTAAATTTAGATATCTTGCTGCATCCCTTGGATGTTTTTCCAGCGCAGAGTGGCACAAAAAATAATTGTTTTTTCACTGGGACTTAAAGTTTTAACATATTCACTATATAACCATAACATTTGTAACGTATCCATAGTTTGCAGAAACGTGCAATGCTAACATTTTTTGGCGATCAGGTTGACGTCATTTTGGTCCAAATACAGGAAATCTGATTTCTTCTGAATGTTTTTAAACAATAATATGATTCCACATTTGTGACAACAATTTGGTGAACCGTCTTTCCTCAAAGCCAGGTCAATAAAGAAATGGCTTCCCTGATCTAAGTATAGAATTATGACAAGAGTAAAACTTAACCAAACGGTGCAAACGATAAATAAACAGACATTTTTTACATTTATTTTTTCATGCATCTCAGCTGCAGCTTTGCTACTTTCTGATCAATATCAAACACAAGACAGCACAGTGCAGCCGAGGGTTCTTCCCTCCACACATAAACTGAGACGTCTTCATGTTATACCTGCCTTTGAGTCGTGCTCGCCTGCCGTCTAAGTTCCAGACCTTTAGTCAGAGTTTTCAGCCTCTAAAACCGTCTGAACCCAAATGATGTCTGCAGTGTTTGAGAGAGCTGTGAGAGGAGCATTTCTCTCCTGTTGTCTTCTCCCCGCTCCCCGAGGGCGTCATAATTCACTGGAGCCGAAATGAGAAGCGAAACCAAGAGCGCCACACAAAATGAGAGCGCAGCATGTGTCTAAATAACACACACACACACACACACACACACACACACCTGCCTGTGTGCCCTCCTGGTAATTGCTGCTGCTGCAATGACGTAATGTAAGTTTTCATCCATCTACCTTCATCACACGGCCTTTAATCACACCAGAGTGCTGGCACATGAGGTAAATAAAGCTGAATCCATTTAAGATACCGACACTGACCTGAGTATAAACAACCACCAACTGTGTCTGGATTACATCACAGCGTTTAAGTGTCTTTCAGCTCTTTGTTTTGGTTTTACTGCACAAACTACGTACTGTAGCCCGGGGCGGAAACTGTGGAGCATGCTCTGGGTCTGATTGACTGTATACATGCAGGAGTCACATGATCTGGGTGTGTTAGTCCCACTGTGACACATTCATTTTAGGACCATTTCAGTCACTCTGACATGTTTACAGGGATTTTAAAAGTCTGACACAATAAATCCATTTTCTCTGATGTCATGGAAACAGACTGACATTTACAGCCGCTGTTCTTCTTACTTGAGTTAGCCGCTAACTGCTATCAGCTACTTTTTAAATCCCCCATGTCCATGGTCCCGTCCTGCTGTCTGTCCTGTTTATACAGACACTGTTTCAGTGATTGTACCTTATACACAGCACGGTGAGGCAGTGCAACAGCACCGTATATTCCTCCTGGAACAGGCATCGTATTCAAGATGTTTGCCCACCACTATTCATCATCAGATATGAGCAACAAAATGCTGCTGAGATGCCTCTTCACTTCACTGTGCATTAAATTAATGGTGAAACATTCGATGAATCTTTTTATCTTTGAGAGCTTTTCATGTCGAAGGACAATGTTGATGTTAATTTAACAGTTCCAGCTGAGTGATTAATGCTTCAGCTCTTTTTCAAAACATAAAACACATCTTTACTTGTTGATGCTCGACACCAGGTCACGTGACGACCCCCGAGCCTCCTCCACTCACTGAATACAGACTGTGAAGTGTACGTTACGACTCCAGAAAGATTTTTTTCATTAATATATTTGTCATTTTGAGGAGCGCTGTGGGTTCAGAGGCGGCTGTTGGGACCTGAGCCATAGTTTAAAAAGGGGTTTGACTAAAGCTGCTCTGGTGGTGGCTGATGAATGGGGCTGCTGGCCAACACTAGCAAAAGCAATCTGCTGTGAGCGGGGGCAGACATTAACTCTGCCATCAAACATCCAGCAGCTGATTTACGCATCGCTGCAAAGTGCTCCACTTCCTTCCTATTGAAGTTACCTGCGGTCCTTCAGCATTTGTGAACAGAGATATAAAATCAGGCCTGCACAGGTATTCCACCGAGGTCAGCTGAAGAAGGCAGACAAGTGTGGGAAAAATGACAAGGTAATGTTACCTCCTGTAGCTGAATGAATACACAAAGGACTGTGTGTGTGTGTGTGTCTGCGGCTCATTCATCATGTCTAAGTCTAACACACAGTTTGTGAGCTCTGAGCTCCTTCACACCAAACGGGAGAAAGAATGTTGGTACTGACGTTTCTGTGAACCACAGATATGTTACATGGGCACGTTATTATGTAGTGGATATGCTGACACTTGTTTCAACAACACTGTGGTTAATGTGTGGTGAGATTTAGGTACAGAAACGTTATGGTTATAGTCAGAAAAAGATCACATTATAGTTTGAAATACCCCGACTGGGGGGCACAGTCCCGGCACGGCTTTATCTCCATCAATGGGTCGCAAGAAATAACTTGGGTTTAAGGCCTAAAAGCCAACGGAAACACACTGACAGTGTGCTACTGAACATCTACAGTTGGAGCCTAAAAAGTTGATTACACCAATGGGTCGCTACAAAACACCCATGACTGCACACTTAAAGCTGATGGAAATAGACTGACAGGTTGCTACAAAACATCCATGACTGCAGACTTAAAGCTGATGGAAACACACTGACAGGTTGCTACAAAACACCCATGACTGCAGACTTAAAGCTGATGGAAACACACTGACAGGTTGCTACAAAACACCCATGACTGCAGACTTAAAGCTGATGGAAATACACTGACAGGTTGCTACAAAACACCCATGACTGCAGACTTAAAGCTGATGGAAATACACTGACAGGTTGCTACAAAACACCCATGACTGCAGACTTAAAGCAGATGGAAATAGACTGACAGGTTGCTACAAAACATCCATGACTGCAGACTTAAAGCAGATGGAAATAGACTGACAGGTTGCTACAAAACATCCATGACTGCAGACTTAAAGCTGATGGAAACACACTGACAGGTTGCTACAAAACACCCATGACTGCAGACTTAAAGCTGATGGAAATACACTGACAGGTTGCTACAAAACACCCATGACTGCAGACTTAAAGCTGATGGAAATACACTGACAGGTTGCTACAAAACACCCATGACTGCAGACTTAAAGCTGATGGAAATACACTGACAGGTTGCTACAAAACATCCATGACTGCAGACTTAAAGCTGATGGAAACACACTGACAGGTTGCTACAAAACATCCATGACTGCAGACTTAAAGCTGATGGAAACACACTGACAGGTTGCTACAAAACACCCATGACTGCAGACTTAAAGCTGATGGAAATACACTGACAGGTTGCTACAAAACACCCATGACTGCAGACTTAAAGCTGATGGAAACACACTGACAGGTTGCTACAAAACATCCATGACTGCAGACTTAAAGCAGATGGAAATAGACTGACAGGTTGCTACAAAACACCCATGACTGCAGACTTAAAGCTGATGGAAACACACTGACAGGTTGCTACAAAACACCCATGACTGCAGACTTAAAGCTGATGGAAACACACTGACAGGTTGCTACAAAACACCCATGACTGCAGACTTAAAGCTGATGGAAACACACCAACAGGTTGCTACAAAACACCCATGACTGCAGACTTAAAGCTGATGGAAACACACTGACAGGTTGCTACAAAACATCCATGACTGCAGACTTAAAGCTGATGGAAACACACTGACAGGTTGCTACAAAACACCCATGACTGCAGACTTAAAGCTGATGGAAATACACTGACAGGTTGCTACAAAACACCCATGACTGCAGACTTAAAGCTGATGGAAATACACTGACAGGTTGCTACAAAACACCCATGACTGCAGACTTAAAGCTGATGGAAACACACTGACAGGTCGCTACAAAACACCCATGACTGCAGACTTAAAACCTGATGGAAAATACAGACAGGTCGCAACAAACCACCCAAAATTGGAGCCTGTAAGTTGATGGAAACACACTGACAGGTTGCTACAAAACACCCATGACTGCAGACTTAAAGCTGATGGAAACACACCAACAGGTTGCTACAAAACACCCATGACTGCAGACTTAAAGCTGATGGAAACGACTGCAGACTTAAAGCTGATGGAAACACATCGACAGTTTGCTACAAAACACCCATGACTGAAGACTTAAAGCTGATGGAAACACACCGACAGGTTGCTACAAAACACCCATGACTAGAGCGTAAAACGCCAATGGAAACACATCAGCAGGTTGCTACAAAACACCCATGACTGAAGACTTAAAGCCATTAGAAACACATGATGAGTTTTCACCAGACTTGGCCTAAAACCTGATGGAAAATACAGACAGGTCGCAACAAACCACCCAAAATTGGAGCCTGTAAGGCTGATGGATACTACTTTGAACAGTGGTCTGCATGCCATGTTACACGCAATCTACCATCCCCTCAAACTCCCGATAACAAAGTCAGCTGATGTATAACATCACTTCAGAAAATATGTTACATGTAGGATATGTTTCCTCTGTAAACTCTTTATGCTCTGCTGCTGACCTGATCCCTGAGAGCAGAGTGTTTGAAGGTGCTGGATGGGGTCACCAGGTGTAAAGGTCACTGATGAGGAAGAAGAGGAGGCTTTTTTACCTCCCAGGATGAACTTTGACCACAATACATGGTGCTCACACACACACACTGTGAACTACAGCAGCCCAACAGAGGCTCCTTTCAGCTGCAGTGTTATGGGGGAGCAGCAGAGCAAAGGGGCAGGGGAGGGAAAGTGCGGTGAAGTGCGAAAACCCAGGCAGAGACCAAGATCCTCAAAAGGAACTCTAATGGACCGAGAGATCGAGGTAGGGGACATGAAAGAGGAACAGGTACCGCGGCGAAGCTTTGAGGTCGCTTCTTTGTACCAGAGTGTGTCCAATATGAAGGGAGAATAAGGTCTGCCCAGGTGTGTATGTGTGTGTGTGTGTGTGTGTGTGTGTGTGTGTGTGTGTGTGTGTGTGTGTGTGTGTGTGTGTGTGCAAGTACAGACGTTATCATCCAAATAATGCAGCAGTCTATAAGGTACAAACTGTAAGCTTCCCATCGCCTGTGCCCTGTGGCCAAACATCCAGACGCAGTGTTCTTGTCGGGGGAACGAGGAAGCACAGTTGGCTGCTTATCTCTATCATGCAGACATTTGTCCTCCGGTCTTCCATCACTTCACTTCCTTGTTAACAGGCAACACGGTAACCAGCGAGCCACATGACTCTGAAAAGTTAGCCATTAGCCTCTCTCCACCAGCACGCCACCTGGGAGAGAACGCTGCGGCTCTTTTGATGTCTCAGAATAAGAGGCGAGCGTCAGACGGGGGGATGCCGAGACAAATGTTTTCCCATTAATCAAGCGGATAGTGAGGATTGATTTTAGGAGACGCACAGGTGAATCTCATTTCCTTCTTGACTTAATCCAACATTTCAATTTACTCCGGCTTTCATCCACCAAGTCGAAGAAGTAATAGATTTTTGTATAATAAATAATTCACACGATTGTGATTAAACTTCTTCGGGTTCTTGTGCTGGTGAGACGGCGTGTTGGTCGGGGGCCGATATGCCTCTTAACGCTGTGACGGGGACGACGGGGCCCTGAGAGTTGACTGTCTCTGTTTCTGCCAGGACATTAATCACTGTCACACTCCTCTCTTTCTCTGTCAGCCTCGGTCTCAAACAGGCCCTCCTGCTCCCGCCGAGAGCCACTTCTATCGTCATAGCAACCAAAGGCAACCGCAAACTGAAATCAGCAGAGCAGCGGAGGTAGTGGGGCACAAAGAAATGTGTTTAGGGTGGAACATTTGAAGCTCGAGGGGGCAGAACGTAAATGCATCAAACTTTTTGTTCCACTGTGTTTCCCCTGTTTGTTGGACGTGTGACAGACTGAGGAACATTTTTAAAGGTGCGCTGCAGCTGTTTAAACATCACATGAGGACAGAGGTCATACTCTGAAGGGTCTACACTGTTGATGTGGTCATACATGTTCTCCATGTTCAGCACTTAACTAATGAGCTCTTGATTAAAGCTCCTCCTGCAGCGCCACCATTCCCCTGCATGCCTCGACTCCAGGAAGCAGCCCACAGCTCACACGCATCATGAATCACAAATCAGCCACTTTGGTGGAGAAAAATTCCCGTCTGTCTGTTGGCTTAAGACCAAGAGATTTCTGGCAAGAGCCAAACAAAAAGGTCAAAAGACGGAGTGGAATAATTTCTCCTGAACGTCTGGCAGGTTAAGCTGGAGTACGGCGAGGTGCTCATTGCTACCCAGGTCAAATCGGAAAAGCTATCAAACACAGACACTGAATAATAGCCGGTCTGATTCTCGGGGAGAATTCTGAGGTGTTTTGGCACCTGAGATGTGAAATAGGCCTGTAGCAGCCGCACAAAAGAGTGTGTGGTCTCTGTTATTGCTTTTCTTTGTCACTCATTCCTCAATTCACAACCAGGCCGTGTCTCGAACACACACACACACACACACACACACTGAACGCTGTTTTTCCACAGAAAATTGACCAGCGGCTTTGAAAGCAGATTGTGAGAGAAATCGTTGCTGGTGATTATTTTGGATTGAGACGAACAGAGGGGGAAGAAGTATTCAGATAAAAGTAGCAATATTATAGTGGATATATATATATATATATATATAGGTCCTGCATTTAAAATCATACTCAAGTAAAAGTACAATTAGCACCAAGATATACTTAAAGTACTGAAAGTAAAAGAACTCATCATGCAGCAGCTCAGTCACCAGAAGAAAATGTTGCTGTAGTGCATTTCTGCAAACCACAGATATTTACATTTGTATGTTTCAAACATATCGTATCAATGTTTCTAAAGTCACGCAGTATCTGAGCTGACCGTGTCATCTGCCGAGCTGCAGACCACTGTTCAGCACCAACAAACAACAAAACTGGTTGTGTTATAGCGACTCATCACTGCATTTCCAGCAGCATTTTAGACACCAAACGTGGGCGTTTTTTAAAACTGTTGCTGCATTCCCTGACAGAATAGTTCCATGAAAAGCAGCTGTGTTTACCAAAACGTTGCCGCTTTTCCAGCAGAGATCGTGCCACCCTAACTGGATTTCTTAAGCCAAAATGATGAAGTGACGAGCTCTATACTTTAACCGCTACTGGCTGCTCATTGACTGAATTGTTTGGACGTGTCCTCAGAAACTATTCCCAATCTTTACCAACGCTTCATATCAGCATGTCAGTGATGTCCCTATAACTCTGGATAAGTTTCAACACAAAGTTGAAATAATAGACCCACATATATCTTAATCTGAGCAGAGTCTAAAAGTGTTTGCTTCCCTCAGTCAGCACTACGTGTGCTCGCCAGCATGGACTTAATACCATGGTCTGCCTCAGCCAGTAACATGAGCCACTTACTGTAGTGTCATGGCAGGAAAGTACATTCAACACAAATCAAACATATGGCTACCAGAGTGGATTCTGTGCCTAAATCTAACCACATGTAAACCACAGAAACGTACGACTGGGTCACATGCAGAGTGGCCAGTTTCAGATCTGAATATAAAACATTATGACTAATAATTAATGATGCGTTCATGTGTTCATCACTTTAATGTTGCAGCTGGTGCAGGTGGAGCTGGTTATTTATTAGTTGCTTTACATTCTGTGTTAATAATCTGAATCATCAGATAAATGTAGTGGAGGATAAAGTGGCATTAACTGTGAGGACTAGTACCTCAGAATGTTAGTTAATACTTGAGTAAATGTACTTAGTTACTTTGCACCACTGGGGACAAATGAAGAACAGTGTGAATGACATATGAAAGATAACATCAGGTCAGAGTGATGAAAGGTTTCACTGTGAGGGTATGGATTTATATTAAAAGGTAGTGACCATCATTCAGGTGTCACATTTGTGTCTTTGGGTCTGGGCAAGTTATGACACACACACACACACACACACACACACACACACACACACACATGCAGCAGCAGACATTTAGAGTGTAGCAGGGAGAGATAAATGTTGTCACACAAAAGGAAATATGGGAAAAAATGAAAGATGAAGAAAACAATAAAGAAACCATCAGAAGCTGAGACTCTGCTGCGGAGCGTTTGATTTCCAGATGCTACACGTCACTGGACTCGTCTGCAACGTGTCCCCGGCAGTTCAAAGGCTATTTGTGATGCTCTCCTGTTTACTGTGGGGTGACATCACATGGTGTCAGGACCGAGATGAGATGGGAAAAATAGATTGGTTGGACATTTGCAGGGAGATTCACCACAGCAGTGAGAAACAGAGGAAACAGGAAATGATTTGTTTTACAAATACAACGAGGAAAAGACAAAGGTTTTTACTGCAGAACAAGACACACGATACTCAGTCAGCATCACTGTGAATTTGTTTCTATTCAACATGATTAAAACTGAGAAGATACAACAACCAATAACATAACCTGAAGCTCTACCAACCTCACACACATATACGCACTCACACACTGATGAAGTAAGATAGAATAAACCACAGCCGCCCTGTATCATCGTCACAGTTTAGCCACAGAAATACAAAGCCAGTGAGCAGTGCTTCGTTTTTGGCTCGACTGGCAGCCTGAGTCAAACGTCCTGATTTTACAGCTACAGAACATTTGAAGCAAGAAAAAAAAACTGCCTCGTCTGACAGTGAAACCACAGTTTAACAGCAGACCTTCACCTGCAGCGTGTCACTCAAATGAACACATACCGACCAGGAGGAGACTGCAAATGACCCAAAAACACTCGCACAAAAAAAGATGCAGAACAACAACAATAAATGTATGAAGCCACCACAGAGTCTGTGTGTCTTTGTCCTGTGTAGTAAAGGTGTTGGGGCCTTGTGCATGTCAGTGCCCAGGGGCCCCGCTGTGTCGTAATCCGCCCATGCATGTGGTGACATCATCAGAAGCGCTATGAGGCAACAGAGCCGGCAGAGGGACCAGAACACATGTCACATTACCTGTCTCATGTCCTACTGTGTTTCAGCAAATGTGACGGTGAGTTCAGACGAAATATATCTGCGTCGATTTGAACAAAACAGGAGCTGAGACAAAATCCTGGACTCATTTCAGTCGTTCTGCGTCTGTGTGTAGTCACTGTGCATCTCTCTCTTGTTGTTCTGCATGTTTGTGTTTTTATTCTGTGTCTCTTTGCATCTTGTGGTCTCTCTGTGTCTCTGAGGTCACACTGAGTCTCTCCCTGGTCTGTTAATGTGATATTTTGCAAGTGAAGGCTCGGGGGGTTGGGGCCCCCTGATCCTCTGGGCCCCTGGGCCTGTGCCTGGTGAGCCATTCACTAATCCATGGGTGCAGGAGAACAGGGAGAACAACGTGAATAAGGAAGAGTCAGAGAGCGCTCTCTTTCTCCTCCTCCTCCACTCTGCAGTGAATCCAGCCACAGCGTTACGTTTCCTGTCACCGTGTGACGAAGGGACAACTGCTCTCATCATATTTAGTGCTGCAGAATCATTAGGCTCATAGTGCAAATCACAGCCTGACATGTGGTTGTCCAATTACACGTGCCCTGCGGGGATGGAGGGCTGTGGGTAACGGTGAGAGCGGAGAGCAGCTGCCTGCTATCGCTCACTGCTGATTTCTCAGTCATTACTGCAAACGTGAAGAAAAAAAAAAAAAAGAGGCGAAGCAGACGTTCGTATGCACACAGACACATGGATATGCAAAGTAACCAACAGCAGACTGCTGACCAGCAGAGACGCATGTGCTGTGCTCTGTAATGAGCCAGTTATACGACCTATCAGAGGCAGTTAATCAGAGGCTGCCACTGGAAACAAACCAATGCTAATAAAACTTTAGGTAAACACATCAGGAACTGTGATCTGCGTTAGCTAACAGCCTCCGACCCGCTGCTGTTATTGAGATGACAGACTGAATCATGACAGCCTCTTTCAGCGCCACACAATCCCACAGACACACAACAGGGAAACTGGTAAAACATATTATGAAGTCACTATTTCTGCCGTCAGCGTGTAAATACATAGCTGGATAAATACGGCAGGAGTTGCCAATGCGTCCTAATCCAGGCCTTGTTTGGAGGGCTTACTGCAAACCTATTACTTCACAGAGCACAGACTCAAGAAAGGAGTTTAGCTCTCACCCTGTGACTCCATTTGGAAGAGATAGAACCATTTTAGAGGGTTCGGCAGGGTAAAATGAGCCTTATTCCATTAGGAGGGTTTCTTAAAGCGCTGCACAATGGGGCTTTTCAAAGGAAAATACCTGAGACCCAGAGATCCTTGAGAGGAATGCTGAGGATTCAGAGCGGCGGGAAGGGCCTGATGAAGGCACTCAACAACACTGCTGCACTTTACATGCTGGTTCTGATGGAATATCATCACTTTAATGCCATCTTTACGTCTTTACAGTGTTTACAACAGAAATATGTTTAAACATGTCACAATTAGATTTAGATGAGGAGCTCTGTCACCCTCGACACTGTTTGTGTTTGTGCTATCAGATGAATAATTGGTGACAGGTTTGAGAATACACGCACTGCTCTCACCCTGCCGCACTGTTACTAATTTATCACAGCACAATGATCAATGCATTGAGGTTTGTTTCCCTGAGTTTCTGTATTAACAGGTGAGTTTGGCAAAACAACATTTGATCATTTATCGCAATCAAACAACAAAAGACAGCAATGACATCATTGCAGTCGGTTTCTCCTGGTTAGGATTCCTTCAGTGTTCATCGTTCAGGAGGTTTTGACCAGGAGCTGAATTATTATTATTATTAATAATAATTATTCTTTGGCTTGTTGTGGAGGGGCTGCTGGCACAGCAACTGCTCATGTGTGCTAAGGCTGCAACCATTAGTCGACCAATCTATCAAAATAATCGGTGACTATTTTATTAGTCCACTAATCGGTTTGAGTCATTTTTCATAGAAAAGTTCTTTAAAAGTGCCCAAAATACTCTTATTGCAGCTTCTTACGTTCAGATATCGGCACTCTACACACTCTCCCATGACAGTGAACTCAAACTCTTCGGCGTGAGTATAAAACAAGACATTAGATGACATCATTTTGGGGTTTGGGAGAGACAGAGCGACGTTTTTCAACATTTTAACACATTTTTCGATAAAATGATTAGTCGACTAATCGAAGAAATAATCGACAGATCAGTTGACAGTGAAAATAATCCTTAGTTGCAGCCCTAATGTGTGCTCACATTTTTAGTCTGATAACTTAAGATCCAGACGATCAGGAGGTTTTCACCAGGAGCCGAATTATCCACAGAGGTCTCCTCCTCTCCAAAACAAATGGATCAGCTGATTTAAACCAGGAGAAACACAGAATTAAACAATTTCACCTTAAAAATCTGTGTTTCTCCAACACTGTTTGGTGCAGCAGGGCTGGAGCCGAGCTGCTGCTGACGTTTGCTCAGCTTGTTTTTGTGATGACTTCAGATCCAGACGTCTGAATAACTAAAACGCTTCATCCAGTTAACACATACAGTTAAAGGCAGAGTGTGTGTCCCGTATAAGCTCCTTCACAGCAAAGACATTTGATTCTGACTCTTGGCCCTTTGCTGCATGTCATCTTCACTCCTATCTTTCCTGTCAGTCTGCAGCTGTCCCATCATTTAAGGCCCAAACAGACAAGCAAACTAAACCTATAGTTACAAACAACCAAAATCCAAACAGGGTTTCATAAATGAGGCCTAAAACTGCATAAAAAACTTCATCATGAAGGCTTCTGGGAGACACCAGCCTGACACATGCGACCAAATGACACAGACTGTGTCTTCAACTAAAACAACCAGTGTCTGTGGGTTTGAACATTGCTGGAAACATTTGGGATGAAGTTACAACACAACTCAATAAATCATAATTATATTCATGTAGTCGTTTTTAGAGAATTTGAATGTGGTAAATTTACATTTATCTTGAAGACAGGAGAGTACAGTGTGAAATAATTTGAGGGGACGTCGACTCTCCTGACACGACACTGATATCGTGTCGAAACTAAACCCAGCTGAACACTGAATTAAAACTCCTGACAGACTGTCTGATGGGAGCCCCCAGGGAAATGTTTCTCAGATCTCTTTGAAGACTTTGAAAATTCATGAGACCTCTAACACGAGAGACCTCTCCAGTGTGGTGTCAACCTGAGAGCCCATCCAGCAGCTCACACAGCCAGTGGTTCAGAGTGGTATTAAAGCAGCGGAGCGGGGACAATGTTCCCACCGTCCCCACAATGGGCTCAACACCCATCTTCCAACCCAGTCCTCCGGGTCACATCAAGCCTTGAATAAGCTCCCTTCCTAAAGCTTCTAGGGGTCTCAGCCATGCGTCCAGAGCATCAATGGGAATAGTGTTCCTCCCCCCACAATGGCCAAATCAACTGTGGGAGCACTTTCTCCTCCTCTCGCGCCCCTTTTATTCTCGCCCTGCTCAAACCTCGCCGGGGCTGAACAGAGGAGGGACGGGAGAGAAAAGGCACATGCCTTCACGTCCGCTTTGCACGCATACAAAGAGAAAAATCAAATTGCTCAGACATGCACGCATGCGCACATGCACGTATGAGCGCATGCTTGCACACAACACACATTCTCACACACACACACACACACACACACACACACACACACACACACACCTCCTTCAATAGCAGGAGGGATAACAATGAGAATGTGTGAGAAGAAGGAAAACCCTGAGCAGTCTGACGCTGTGTCCTTTAAACGGACAACTGAGGAGAAATGCAGCAGGTTGGAGAATTATGTGCAACTAAACCAGGGCTGCAACAGGTTAGTATTTCCATTATTGAGTAATCTGTCTTTTTCATTAATGTGACATCTATAAAATCTCTGAAAATTGTTCGTCACAAATTCTCAAAGCTTCAAACTGTTGTTCTTCTGTCTGACAGTCAAAGATCTTAAATTCATAATCATATAAAACAGAGAGAAGCAACATCTAAAGGTCCAGTGTGTCAGTGTGTCAGATTCAGGGGGATAAGGAATATAATACTGTAGTAGTATATTTGCTGTAGTGTAACATCAGCTGAAAATAAGGATCATTGCGTTTTCGTTACCTTGCAATGAGATGTTTACATAATACATTTTATATCTACACAGGGAGCAGGTCCTCGTCTACACAGATCACCATGTTGCACCGCCATGTTTCTACAGTAGCCCAGAACGAACAAACCAAACACTGAGACATTCATGTTTTCACGTCGGCCATCATAGTTAGCAGCCCCTCCTATCTGTGACATGCCAAAAAAGCCTCAAAGAAACACAGATCTTTCATGTGAAATTGTTTTATTCTGTGGTTTTACCGGATTAAATCAGCTGGTCCGTTGGTTTTGGAGAGGAAGAGATCTCTGTGGATAATTCAGCTCCTGATTAAAACCTCCTGAACATTTGGATCTTAAGTTAGAGGAGGAAAAAGGTGAGCATACATTAGCAGGTGCTAAACTAGTGGCCTGTCTCCGATATTACAAACAGCGTCTCAAAACACTGATTTTTTACAGTGACACCACCTCGTTTTGTGTTTTTACTAGTTTAAATCAGCTGCTTGTTTGTTTGGAGAGGAAGAGACTCAGTGGATAATTCTGCTGAGGGTAAAAAAACAAAACAGAAATAAGGCGTGTTGCCGCCTCCAAATAAGTAGAAAAATAGCCGCCCACAGACGGGAGATCTGATCAACATTTAGTTTTACTCACTGTTGGTTTTAGAGTCGACTGATTAGCAGGATGTGCGGAGAGCTGCAGGATGACGCTATGAACTGACTGTCATGTTAAAACTGAATAAAACGATCCCAAAACAAATAAACAGATCTTTACAAAAACAAAGTTTAAATCAACGGGTCATTAAACGACTTCATCAAACAATAAACTGAGACGAACCAAACACACAGCAGTTAAACACTGTAACCCCGCACACTCACCTCAGCACACCTGCCTCTGATTAAAGGATCCTGAGATGCCAGGTCAGGTGGTGCATTAGAGTGACTCAAAAAATTATAGGAAAGTAGGACTTGCTGGAAATGGCTCTGATGAGGTGAGTGCACGTTAGCAGGAGCTGGGCGAGCAGCCAATCTGCAGCGTGCCAAAAAGCATCAGAGGAACACTGGTTTTTCATGTGAAACTGTTTTATTCAGTGTTTTTACCAATTTAAATCAGCTGATCTGTTTGTTTTGGAGACAAAGAGACGTCTGTGGATAATTCAGCTCCTGCTAAAAACCTCCTGAACAATGAACATTGAGGAAATTGGAACTGGGAGAAGTTTGAGCTGGTTACAATCTGCAGTCATCACAGACAGAAATCCCCCTGAATCTGACACACTGGACCTTTGAGAGGTAGAAACAACTGTTTGACATAGCTGCATGATAAAGACCCTCAGTGATCTATTCATCAAATTTAAAAACTAAATGTATTATATTATAAATATTAAATATGACATACTGAGTGGAACATTTTCCTCTGCAGCTTATTTTCCAGCTCCACAGACAGTTTGGCCTTTACATCTCTGCCCTGTCTGTTTGTAAAGGCGCAGTAATGATAACAACACAGGGAAAAGGGAGGGCAAACAATGATGATAGCGTTCCAGGGACAAATTGAGACTGTTGGGTCGCATCAAGCATTAATTAGCAAGGCTGCAGACAGAGTGCAGAGACGCTGCAGCCATATCTGATTTCACAGACGACAAGGTTGTGTGTTGAGGCAGAGCGAGGCCGGGTTACGAACAGACAGACACTGCGAGCGAAGGCCACGCCAAGTGCACTCTGCATTGGGAAACAATGAGATCCTGGGAGGCCGAGGGGACCCAGACAGACAACGTGGAATTATTCATTTCCACCCACCGGCTCAGACTGCACCACGCAGACCGCCGGCCTCCCTCTGCCGACGGCTCGAGCTGTCTGCTTATCACAAGTGCACATTCTCCATCAAACCTACTCCGTCATGAACAAAAGACTCAGCTACAGATTCTCATCAGGGTGCAGTTGGACTGAGGCAAAGTGTATCTGTCAGGCTACAGTTGGTTGCTGACAGCAGAACTGGCCAAAGAATGCTCACAAAAAAAAAACAAGCCTCAGACTGAATTTGCATGTTTCTGCAGAAGAGCTGAGGAATGATTTCATTTCAAATAAAATGAGGTGAACTGAAGCGCAGGACCTCAATCAGGCCTCGGCCACTGTGTGAATGTAAAACGGCAACATTTGTGTCAGCACTGTGGGATGGCATAATCACAATCAGGTGAGAGGGCGGCAGAGCTTTGTGTTCTGGGTAGAAAGACCACAGTGAATATTGAGGACAGCGCTGCCACCACAAGTCACTGCGCCGCAAACTGCATGTTACAATCTGCCATTATATTAACATAACAGAGAGCAACAGACACTCCAATGTGGCTGCAGCCCTCTGAACACATACAGCCACTTGCAGGAAGCATCTCTCAGTGTGTCTCTCCTCCAAACAGCTCCACAAAACCCTGGTATGTTTTCTGCTCTCTCTGCATGCGGACAGCTTTGTTTTTCCTCAGTGTGCCCTGACCTAATTACCATGTGAATCCTGCTCAAGAAGGCCACTTTAAAAGTCTAAAATCTCTCCGCTTCACTCTCTCACACACACACCAGGCTCAGGGAGTGTAAAAAAAATAAAAAAGAAGGGAGCAAAATCGAGATCAAGCGGAGCACGTCTCAGCTAGCCACTCACTGCCTCCTCGCAGCTGTTCTTAGAGCATCCTTCCTGCGTTTTTAAAGCGTGGAAATGCATCTTTGTCGTGGCCGCTCTCAAGTAGGATCCAAGAAAAGAGCATGGGGTGTTACAGTGCATAAATAAACTGAGGTCTGGTTCCTGTGAGCGGCGACAGATGTCCTGGAGTGCTTGTTTGACGTGCATGAAAAGCCGAACAGCTGAATGGCAGACTAACAGCAGAAGTGACGAGCTGTAGGAGTTGTCACTTTCCTCCCTGGCTCTGGTCTGTGAAAAGCTGCACCTTGAAATGACAAAACAGTCTGTCAAGTCTGGGAGACAGATTAGTTTCTCTGAAATCTTATTTTCTAGTTTTGTGGACCTGAAGATGTGTGAAGAGGAACTGTGTGAAGTGTTTTACCTCAGACCAGACTGCAGCAGTGTGAGGTAGTTACCACCGGCTCCAGTCTACACTAGTTACTAGTTGATTATCTTAACTAGCTTCCACATACTGTATCGTCCTGTAACACAACCAAGCACAAACCTGATATTGGACAACATCAACATTATGTACAGATTACCCAGCAATCATCACTGCTGTCTGTATATAGCAGAAAATACCAAAAATTATTAATTTATTTGAATAGTTTTTATCATTTATGTAGAACAAACATTAGAGCTGAGCCGAACACTCGGATGAAACAAGTATCCAGCACGGATAATGTACTTTTAGGAGTGTAATCTGAGTAAAATGTGTCAATATTCATACAAAAATGATCTGAAGCTGAATCTTGAGCTTGTTCTGTAAATAACTTTCTAATAAATAATAAATACATCAACTTCTGATCCACCAAAATCAATTTCAGTCTTAAAATAACAACCTGTGGTTAAGCCACACCCATCTGTACTTTAAATCCCACCCACTTCCTGATTAAACCCCGCCTGACATGCAGCAAAGGTCCGTGGGTTGGAATTGAACCTACAACTGCTGCAGCGAGGACTTTGCCTTTGTACACAGGACGCCCGCTCTCTCCGCTGAGCCACTGTGGCACCACCTTTAAGTGTCCAGTGTGAGCTCTCTCTAGAACAGGCATGTTTCAGAGACGGTGATCTGCATCAGTCACGAGGCCTCGTTGATGCTCAGCGTTTGATACTGAGACAGACGGAGCCGCCTGTGCACTAATGTCAGACGTATTTGTGCACGTTTTCTGAAGCTTACGGACAGAGACCAAAGTGAGCCGAGGCAGTGGAGACCGTGGAGGCAGTGAAGCGTAGTTAAAGTGAGATACGATCACAGGAGATGACGAAGACATTTTAAAAATGGTGAAACAGAATCAGTGGGTCGTTTATTGTAATATATAATAATATATATACATTATTACCACCTCCTCCACTGTTGCCTCGTTTGTTGAGTGATGCTTTTGACTTCATCCTCTTGTGCCACCTACTGGCTGTATCTGCGACATCATAAAGGACACGTGGAGGTGCCAGGGCAGCGGCGTTTACAGTGTTTGAAATGGACAAGTCTCTTTTCAGACGTAAAGGGACAATCAGTGAGCCATAAGGTCCCATTTTCTGTCTAATGCATTGTTGGAGGACCTCTTCTCTCTACAGCTCCACCCAACATCACGGCCCCAGTGCCTGCACTGTTTATATATTGACAGACTCATTTATGTCTGTTGTCTGGATCTGGACGATATCCAGGCTCGTATTTAGAAATCTCAAAGGCAGGATTTTCAATACTGTCGAAAATACTGATACTCATCTTTCTATTGATGATACGTTGATGTTATTAATGTCAAACAGGCAGCTGAGCTGAGAGAGACGGCGACTGCAAGTGGTGGGGATAACGCTACAGGACTAGCAAATAAGAAAAATGGCTCTGCGACTGTTTGTGAGTACTGCCACACATAACTTGAAAGTAGCTTATCAGCCATGATTTTCTCCAACACATCATCTCCGCTCAGCACGAGGACGTGTCGGTGTCGGCAGCAACAAGTGACATCAGTTCCTCCGATCCATTCATAAAACTGTGCAGCGAGATTTGTTTAATTAGCCTGACTGCATATTAGAAACAATATGGGCTGGGCAATAACCTGCATGCCACAGTGACTACAGTTAGGTATCATACACCCTGGTGAAGTGTCGCCCGAGCCTACTGTTATCTCCTCAGACACACACGTCAGCACTCCGACAGTGGTGGAGGTCACAGCATAATGAACATGGCATCGTTTTCTTTCTTTTTTAGAGAGGTAATATCGGATGGAGGACAGGAGGCATCAGGTTCTCCAGACATTAAACTTTCATATCCGTTTGTCCCCTCTCGAATGATGCCGACAACAGAAAGGCAGTATTCCACATGGCTCACTTTAAATATGCATCATTAAAATTTTGATGAAGAAGCTGCCGCCTGGTCTACTCCACATATACCATATTAGTTAATGAAAATGAATTATTTATGTCGACATCAGATGACACCAAGATACAGACCTCTAATCGAAATCACTTTCACATACTGTAACTACAAGGACACAGAGGAGAGCCGGGGACAGAGGGGGAGGGAGAGGGAACATGGAGGTGGGTGAGGAGGAGTTGGAGCAGCATCAGTCCACTTTTGTTTCAGGACCCCCCCCCCCCTCCGCAGGACCTGTCAAGAGCCCTCATAAGTTCATCAAAGATGAAAACCTGTTTTCCATTTGAAAGGACTGACCCAGGATACAAAAACAGCTCTTCACATAACAAAAGCGTTAATCATCCATAGGACAAGCATGTGGGCCTCATAAAGCACGTAAGAATATATGAATATCAATCAAAAGACGGGTGATGAGATATGGGACTTTCACACGTGTTGATGAAGCAGGAAAATAAAAGAGTTGTGCCAGGCGCTGTTTTGGATTCCAGACAGCGAGGATGAGGTTGTTCACATATGAAACAGGACTGAATAAAACAACAGTGTGGTGTGCAGTCATTAGCCCACTGGAGGAAGAGCTCTGTAGCACAGTAATATTATGAATATTTGTTTAATTGGATCACTAATTATAGATGATTTCTGGGCAGAAATATATTTTTATTCTGAGTGTGTCCTGTTTTTAAAGAGAGGCAAAGTGTTTTATAAAAACCTGCAAAACAAACTTATTATGTTCCTGACACGTTTTCCAAAACTCAGAGCCGCCATGCTCGGCTGCGTCTGAGAGCCATTTGAGTGTTAATGAATAATCCGCTGTCTTTCACTGATGCCGTTGAAGACACTGAACCACTCAAGCTCAATAAAATGTTCCAGATGAAAAACAGCACAGCTCTAAAAAAGCCTCTAAAAGCCCCAGAGGTGCTGATGGTGATGGTGGGAAATAGCTTTCAAGTGAATAAGTTGTTTTGATTCATTCAGTGGAGTGAATGTGATATTTTAAGTCCAGCAATGGGACTAAACGTCTCTGAGAGCGGTTCCTGCTAAACCGCCTGCAGATGAAAGCTTGTTCACAAGTGCTTGACATTTAATCACCTGAAGCAAGAAAAAAAAACACACAGGCAATCAGCCATCAAAGCAGCATCACTATATGTTTGCATCTGTCCCAGCTCAGAGGAGAGATGCTCCTCTGCTCCTCTGCTCCTCCTGCTCCTCTCACTGTGTGCTCACTTGTGGAGAGCACAGCAGATAGTCCAGCACATGATGCAGCAAACTTCACCTGGCAAGGTGTAGTCACAGCTGCACAGTGCTGCTCAACACTGCCCTCTGTCGCCCTGCAGCAGCTCAGCAGCTCAGCTCCCGCTCCAACAATGCATCCCAGAATAATCAACTTAAATACATGCAAGAGGGAAATGTCCCATTTTATAACGCTGCGTGTCTTTGTTCGACATCTCCGCTCTGCAGCTCTCTGCTGGACACTCTTTACAATTCAAATGCAGCAGATCTGGAGTGTGTGCATGTGTCGGGGAGGAACGGAGAGGCAGTTCATCCATGTGATGAATAATGAGACTTTCTCTGCTCAGTCTGGCTGTTTTCATGCAGAATTAGTCTCACGAACGTTTGCTGGGATTTGTGCACAATAAAGGAATGTAAAACACTGTGGATGTGCGCAAAGGCTGGAGCACACTCCGCGCGTAAAAGCCAATTTGCTAATTGGAATTGATAAGCAATGAGGTCATTATGGGCAGTCTGAAGACGGCCAGCGACACACAAGCAGAGAGGCTGCAAAGAACAACAGTGTGGTCAGTGTGAACGCACACATGCTGATCCTCAATCAGGTTACGTGTCTGAATCTGGACTATTTGAGTTCAAATGCGAGTGAGACGCACGACACTGAGCAAACGGACTTTCCCTGGAGATGATCTGAAGGAAGTTTCCCTGCAGATTGATTTTAAAGTTTGCACATGTGTGTCTGGGGCCAGCAGGGCAGTAAGTTTGAGACAGTGCTAATGTGGCAGGCACAGGCAGCTCCTGCAGCCCCACAAATGCTCCTCTGATCCTGGGATGAAACGTGAGTGGAAAGTAAAACTGGCGTGGCATAAAGGAGCTGCTAACTGCTCTGAATAACACATGCTATCAACGGACAAATCACCGCACCCTGCAACAGTCAAAGTCAGCAGGAGCGCAGAAAAGTCTTGTAGATAATAAGAAAAAATCGCCTCATTGTTCAAAGCAGCTGCTCTGATGGAACACACAGAGGGTCCAGAGAAAAACGGAGCCCACGGCGTGGCTGTAACGCGTCCGAGCAGCCGATCCGTTATTGATAAAGCAGGATTTTTTAATTTATCTAAACAGGTTAGTGAAGCTGAAACACGCTATTGTGTTCATACTGTCTCCAGTAAAAATCCAGCAGGTCGAGCTGCATCCATTTTGCCCGTAAGGTGTGAATGTACCGCGGGATAGCAGCTGGAAACTGGCGCACAACACACCTAAAAAGTGCTTTTGTGCCAGTCATGTCAGGTTTTGTGCCAAAATAAGAGAAAGAAAAAGTGATTTTCTTTTTACCTTCGGTGATGTTTGTATTCCCAGAGTTGAAGACAAAGCCAGGCAGAGAAGAGGAGACAATCAGACTCGCACAGTGAGCAGTAGAGACAGAATAGAGACAGGTTCTAGTGCTGTGTCCTCAGCCGCTGTGTGCGTCTCTCTCCGAGCGACCTGCAGCCGACTACTGCGCTCTGCCTCTCCGAGAGCGTCGGACGATACCACCGGGCTGAGGGGGGACCGGGGAGGAGGTGGGGGGAGTGAAGAGGAGGAGGAGGAGGAGGGGGGGTGGAAGATGGGGCCGATTTGCAAGCGCAATAGGGAGGAAGTGCGCATGGACACCCCCGGAGAGCTGGAGGAGTGTCGCAACAGCGCGTCCGTCCAGAGTGAAGGCAGGCTGGGTCTGAGAGTGGAGCACAGCCCGGAGGACCTGAGGGAGACAGAGAGGCTCACGGGAAAGGTTTGTCCCGCGTGTTGTTGTGTGGGACTCCACCGCACCTGCTGTGTGTCCGCCCGCACACGTTACCTGGCAATAAGACTCCACAGGGTGTCCCAAGGTTTCTGTGTGCTGTGTTTTGTTCAGTCAAACTAAAAAGGGAACACACACACACACACACACACACACACACACACACACACACACACACACACACACACAAAGTGATGGTTAGACTCTGGGTGTGTTCTATCCTGTCCTGCTCTATGGTGCCAGGTGTAGCTGAGAAAATGGTCTGAGCCAAACTCCATTCAGAAAAAATGAGTTTGTGGTGTTTTATTTGATCAGATCTCATGATCATAAATCTGATGTGCAAACTGGACTGAACTGAGTGATGAGGCTACATCAGGTCAGAGCTCCATGATTTTATTGTAATGTGATGTATTGTGTTGTAGTGAGGACCCGGATGTAGGATTTAAACAGGTGTGTACATCAGCTATTACATCATGTCCGACATTACCACGAGGAAACATGAATGTATGCAGATGAACATCATTTTGCTTCAGCTCAACCGCCCCACACACACACACTCACTGTCTATTCTATTCTATTCTATTCTATTCTATTCTATTCTCTGAGCTGAATGATGTGTGTTTAGATTAAGTCATTCATTTTACGTCATTTTCATGTACACTGCTAATTATTTCCAGGAAGTTACAACATGTAACTGTAATATTTCACAATAAAATACATATTTATCTCCTCACAGGCTTTTACTGTGATATTTAACTGTATACAGAATTATATCATGAAATTCATGCAGGTAAATACAGTCATTTTACAGGCTGCTAATCCACAGTAATCCAATGTACATAATGTGAAGTTAAAGTTAAATTCAGTAATTTACAGGAACATATTGTTATATCACAGTAATGTAACAGGATTCAACTGTGAGGTTACAGTTAGATATAGTAATTTTACAGCTGTTAAATCACAGTAATACGCAGGTATAACTAATGTGAGATGACAATATATAGCTGTCATTTACTGTGAAAATGTCATGGTTGCCTACTGTGAAAGCAGTGCAGCTAGTATCCAGTAACTTACTGTAATTTACCAGTAATTTGCAGATATTTCACAGTGTAGGGAAATTAAACCTGCAAAATGAGCTGAACTGAATGATATGGTTAAATTAAGTCATTTCATGTACACTGCAAATTATTTCCAGGAAATTACAACATGTAACTGTAATATTTATTGTGATATTTAACTGTACACAGAATTATATTGTGAGACTCGTGCAGGTAAAGATAATAATGTTACAGACTTGTACAGACGGATTTGACTGTGAGATTACAGTGAAATACAGTAACTCTACAGGTAAGGAGCACAGTGATCAACTGTAAATAAACTGTGAGGTTACAGGTAAATTCAGTAATTTACAGGAACACACTTATATCACAGTAATGTAACGGGATTCAACTGTGAGGTTACACTTAAAAAATAGACATTTTACAGAAGGACTCTGTGAAATCACAGTAATATGCAGGTATAACTACTGTGAGATGACATTATACAGCTGTCATTTAACAATCATTTACTGTAGAAAATGTCACGGTAAGATACTGTGAAAGTGGTGCAGCTAGTATCCAGTAATTTACTGTAATTTACCAGTAATTTGCAGATATTTTACAGTGTAGGGAAATTAAACCTGCAAAATGAGCTGAAGTGAATGATATGGTTAAATTAAGTCATTCACATCATTTTCATGTTCACTGCATTTCCAGGAAGTTACATGTAACTAATATTTCACAATAAAATACATATTTGTCACCTTTTACTGTGATATCTAACTGGATACAGAATTATATTGTGAAACTCGTGCAGGTAAATAAAATAATGTTACAGACTGCTAAATCACAGTTATATCTGGAGTTTAACTGTGGGATTACAGTGAAATACAGTGATTGTTCGGAGCATACTGCTAAATCACAGTGATCAACTGTAAATAAACTGTGAGGTTACAGTGAAATTCAGTAATTTACAGGAACACACTGTTATATCACAGTAATGTAACGGGCTTTAACTGTGAGGTGACAGTTAGATATAGTAATTTATCACTACATCACAGTAACATGCAGGCATAACTACCAGTAAGCCAGTCGTTACAGTGTGGGGAATTAAATCTGCAAACTGAATGATCAAGTTAACTGAAGTCAGTTTGCTATTGTAGTGACCTGAATGTAGGATTCAAACAGACATTTACTTTCTCAGGCTCCCTGTCTCACATTATGATCATAAAACAATCAACCAAACTTTATTTATTAAACATTATTTTGAATTAGCACAGACAACCCTTCACCATCTGCTCTACTCTCTGCTAAGTATTAAGCTGAGAAACTGGTCTGAGCCAAACTCCATTCAGAAAATTAGTTTGTGCTGTTTTATTTCATTATGTGTCATTTTTATAGAGGGCAAGAAACCTGACGTGCGGATTGAACTGAACAACAGATCTTGAACTAAATGTTTTTCTATTCTATTCTATTCTATTCTGTCAGCATGATGTAGACTAGTATGATGTATAGTTTGCGACTGGGGGCAGGGCTACACAGGCATGTTGCTTCTTTCTGCTCCTTTTCAGACATGAAATGATGAAATGTTAATTTATATTTCTCATCATAAGTCTGTTCGTGATTTCTCGTTTTTCTTTGTTTTGTTGGTATTTGTTTCTACAATATATTCTATTTTAATATTATTATTATTATTATTATTATTATTATAATGTTCAAAATAAATAAATCAAAATAAAATATAAATAAATAAACAGGTGGGTCATGAGCAGTTTATTGCTGCAGTTTCCTGTCTTTATACCTCAGTTTGCTGCAGAACAACTGAGCCAAAGTCAGTTTAGTGAATATTTTCTGCTCTTTTCAAACATGAGTCTTTCGCAGGTGTTTGTATTTGTTCCTTCCTGCAGTCCATCTCTATACACTGACCTTGTGTTAGGGCCCAGACAATGTGTGGAGACGTTTCTTCAGCTATAATCAAAGCCTCTGCTGTGAAGGAGCGGAAGTGGGATTGATAAAGAGCTAATTAAGAGCCATTCAATCAGCAGTCAATTTGCTAATGAGCCTCCTGTGTAATTAATTGTTCTGCAGTATGGCTGCAGCGGGCTGATAAAACTACACCATGTAGCCTGCTTGTTCCGACACCAGTGTCTCTCCTCATGACACGAGAGGAGGACCTGGCTGCACGAGGCAGGTAAAACGCCTCCTGCCGAATAAACCTGGAAAGACTACATTTCCCATGAAGCCTTGCGCCGTGCCCAAGAATCCGTGGAAAACCTTTTGCGCCTGCGTATCCAGACGTGGCAACGGCATCATGGCCTCTTGGAAGCGCCACGGGAGTCGGATGAGAGAGGCGAAAATGTTCATGCTGGTGCTGCTGGTGAGTCAAACGAGCCTCGTGCGTGTGTCCCCGTGACACGCAGCCGGTTAGCGGTCAACGTGACCGGGGGGTGCGCGTGCACGGTACCGGACTGAGGGGAACTAAAGCAGACTCGGTCCTCACCGTGTCTCCTAGCCTGTCCGACCGTGCAGGAGGTAAAGTTGACTGCCTTGACTCAACTTGGAGCTGAGATGTAGCAGCGGGTGGAGCTGTGGGTGCTGTGGGGGGGTCTGTGGGTCACTGTGGGTCACTGTGTCCGTGGGTTCGAGCCCACAGAGCGGCTCTGTGGTCGGCTGTGTGTCCGGGGTCCCTCCCTTGTGTGTCTGTGTGTGTGAGGGCTGAAGTAGCGTCCAGTCACAACTCAGGAGGTGATGAAGCTCCCTCACCGTCCTCCTCAGCTCAGGGTGGTTCTCACACTGTTCATCTGAAACTCATCTGCTTCAGTCTGTAAAGAGGAAGTGAAAGTTGAGAACTTTGTGACTTGTGTAAAAACAGAGAGAGTGTGTGTGTGTTTTATATGTGTGTAACCGCAGAGCTCTCCTCTCCCTGTCATGTGACTGTCACCTGAACAGGTTAGTCATCATTACTATCTAACTATTCCTCACTCGATTCATCTATCATCAAATGCAAATAGTTCAGAGCAGTGAGTCTCATTAGTGTCAAGAAGCCTTCAGTCAATACGTGTCAGTCATGGACCTGTATATGATCATAAGGTGTGACCTCAGGGAGCTCCACCTCAACAGATCTAGGTTGTTTATGATTATGAATCAGAATCAGAAATATTTTATTGATCCTTGGTGGGAAATTATGGTTCGTTACAGTCGCTTCGATGTAAAGAATAGAAAAATATGTGACCCATCAGTGTGTTGCCACGGGTTTTAAGGGTCAAATTATGGCCGTTTTGTGGTGACTCGTAGGTGTGTTTCCATCAGGTTCTAGGCTCTAGTCTAAGGTGTTTTGTAGCAACCTGTCAGTGTGTTTCCATCAGCTTTAAGTTTCCAGTCATTCATGTTTTGTAGCAGCCTGTCGGTGTGTTTCTGTCTTCTTTTAGGCCCCAGTCTTGGGTGTTTTGTAGCAACCTGTCAGTGTGTTTCCATCAGCTTTAAGTTTCCAGTCTTGGGTGTTTTGTAGCGACCTGTCTGTGTGTTTTCATCTGCTTTTAGGCCCCAGTCTTGGGTGTTTTGTAGCAGCCTGTCGGTGTGTTTTCATCTGCTTTTAGGCCCCAGTCTTGGGTGTTTTGTAGCGACCTGTCAGTGTGTTTTCATCTGCTTTTAGGCCCCAGTCTTGGGTGTTTTGTAGCGACCTGTCAGTGTGTTTCCATCTGCTTTTAGGCCCCAGTCTTGGGTGTTTTGTAGCGACCTGTCTGTGTGTTTCCATCTGCTTTTAGGCCCCAGTCTTGGGTGTTTTGTAGCGACCTGTCAGTGTATTTCCATCTGCTTTTACGCCCCAGTCTTGGGTGTTTTGTAGCGACCTGTCAGTGTGTTTTCATCTGCTTTTAGGCCCCAGTCTTGGGTGTTTTGTAGCGACCTGTTAGTGTGTTTTCATCTGCTTTTAGGCCCCAGTTTTGGGTGTTTTGTAGCGACCTGTTAGTGTGTTTTCATCTGCTTTTAGGCCCCAGTCTTGGGTGTTTTGTAGCGACCTGTTAGTGTGTTTTCATCTGCTTTTAGGCCCCAGTCTTGGGTGTTTTGTAGCGACCTGTTAGTGTGTTTTCATCTGCTTTTAGGCCCCAGTCTTGGGTGTTTTGTAGCGACCTGTCTGTGTGTTTTCATCTGCTTTTAGGCCCCAGTCTTGGGTGTTTTGTAGCAGCCTGTCGGTGTGTTTCCATCTGCTTTTAGGCCCCAGTTTTGGGTGTTTTGTAGCAACCCGTTGGTGTGTTTTCATCTGCTTTTAGGCCCCAGTCTTGGGCGTTTTGTAGTAGCCTGTCGATGTGTTTCCATCTGCTTTTAGGCCCCAGTCTTGGGTGTTTTGTAACAACCTGTCAGTGTGTTTCCATCTGCTTTTAGGCCCCAGTCTTGAGTGTTTTGTAGCAAACCGTCGGTGTGTTTTCATCTGCTTTTAGGCCCCAGTTTTGGGTGTTTTGTAGCAGCCTGTCGGTGTGTTTCCATCTGCTTTTAGGCCCCAGTCTTGGGTGTTTTGTAGCGACCTGTCAGTGTGTTTTCATCTGCTTTTAGGCCCCAGTCTTGGGTGTTTTGTAGCAACCCGTCGATGTGTTTTCATCTGCTTTTAGGCCCCAGTTTTGGGTGTTTTGTAGCAACCCGTTGGTGTGTTTTCATCTTCTTTTAGGCCCCAGTCTTGGGTGTTTTGTAGCAACCCGTCAGTGTGTTTTCATCTGCTTTTAGGCCCCAGTCTTGGGTGTTTTGTAGCAACCTGTCGATGTGTTTCCATCTGCGTTTATGCCCCAGTCTTGGATGTTTTGTAGCAACCTGTTGATGTGTTTCCATTTGCGTTTAGGCCCAAGTCTTGGGTGTTTTGTAGCAACCTGTCGATGTGTTTCCATCTGCGTTTAGGCCCCAGTCTTGGGTGTTTTGTAGCAACCTGTTGATGTGTTTCCATTTGCGTTTAGGCCCCAGTCTTGGGTGTTTTGTAGCAACCTGTTGATGTGTTTCCATTTGCGTTTAGGCCCAAGTCTTGGGTGTTTTGTAGCAACCTGTTGATGTGTTTCCATCTGCTTTTAGGCCCCAGTCTTGGGTGTTTTGTAGCAACTTGTCGATGTGTTTCCATCTGCTTTTAGGCCCCAGTCTTGGGTGTTTTGTAGCGACCTGTCAGTGTGTTTTCATCTGCTTTTAGGCCCCAGTCTTGGGTGTTTTGTAGCGACCTGTCTGTGTGTTTTCATCTGCTTTTAGGCCCCAGTCTTGGGTGTTTTGTAGCAGCCTGTCGGTGTGTTTCCATCTGCTTTTAGGCCCCAGTCTTGGGTGTTTTGTAGCAACCCGTCGGTGTGTTTTCATCTGCTTTTAGGCCCCAGTTTTGGGTGTTTTGTAGTAGCCTGTTGGTGTGTTTTCATCTGCTTTTAGGCCCCAGTTTTGGGTGTTTTGTAGCAGCCTGTCGGTGTGTTTCCATCTGCTTTTAGGCCCCAGTCTTGGGTGTTTTGTAGCAACCCGTCGGTGTGTTTTCATCTGCTTTTAGGCCCCAGTCTTGGGTGTTTTGTAGCAACCCGTCGATGTGTTTTCATCTGCTTTTAGGCCCCAGTTTTGGGTGTTTTGTAGCAACCCGTCGGTGTGTTTTCATCTTCTTTTAGGCCCCAGTTTTGGGTGTTTTGTAGCAACCCGTCGGTGTGTTTTCATCTGCTTTTAGGCCCCAGTCTTGGGTGTTTTGTAGCAACCCGTCAGTGTGTTTTCATCTGCTTTTAGGCCCCAGTCTTGGGTGTTCTGTAGCAACCTGTCAATGTGTTTCCATTTGCGTTTAGGCCCAAGTCTTGGGGGTTTTGTAGCGACCTGTCGGTGTGTTTCCATCTGCATTTCAGGCTCAAATTCTGGACGTTTTGTAGGGACGTCTAAGTGATCTGTTTTTTAGGCTCCAATCAGCAGTGTTTTGTAGCAAACTGTTGGTGTGTTTCTGTCAGCTTTCTAGGCTCTCATTGGAGGTGTTTTGTAGCGACTCGTCTGTGTAATTCCAGTGTTGTTGAAACAAGCGTCAGCATATCCGCCACATAATAACCTGCACATTGGGGCGTCGGTAGCTTAGTGGTAGAGCAGACGCCCCATGTACAAGGCTGTTGCCGCAGCAGCCCGGGTTCGACTCCAGCCTGTGGCCCTTTGCTGCATGTCACTCCCTCTCTCTCCCCCTTTCACACTCGTCTGCCCTATGAAATAAAGGCTAAAAAATGCCCCAAAAAAATCTTAAAAAAAAAAAAAATAAATAACCTGCACACATATCTGTGTTTTGCAGAAATGTCAATACCAACATTTTTCCTCCTGATCGGATCGTTGTAAAGAAGCTCACAAACTCTTAGTAAAGACATGATGAATGAGCTGCAGATGGATGAGTATCATATTTGGTTTGACTGTCAGAATGAAGCTTAATGACTTACACAGAAAGGTGTTTGCCAGAGTTTTATATAAACCTTATATCTATGTTTAAATTAATTTTGTTATCACAGTCAGATGAGACAAACATTGTCTGTAAACTAGGAGCTTTTTTGAAGAATGTCCTTCTTTTGTTTAAGTTACATTAGTTGTACTTTGGCCACGCTGTGTGCCGTCGTTCTGTTATTAGTGTGTGTAATGCTGCAGACCAGCGGCCTCATTTATTAACATTATGTGCGCACAAAATGACGTCACAAAAGTTATGATCTATAAAAACAGACTTGATGGGAGAAACTTTGACCCATGCTTACCAACATTTTGGAGACAGGAAATTGGCGACACAGATTGTGAGGTGAAGCCTGATTGTAGAAACTGTCAAATAAATTTTGGGGCATGCCATTCATGGCTTTTGTCCATTCATACATTTTTAGTACAGATCCTACACACTGTTTAGTAAATGAGACCCCAGGTGACATGGTCTGAAGGTCACATAAATGAAATGAAAGAATAATAAGAGGTAATAGTGAGAGTATTAGATGAAACTGCGCCTTCTTAGGGCAACAAGAACGTTTGTCCTGGGTGTGTCGACAGTAGACAAACAAGAAAGGCTGGCAGAGCAGACGCCTGCACACACCAGTGTGACAGGGCTGGACAGATCCAAGAAGCTCCACAGACTGAGATGAATGCACACATAGTCTTTTTATTTAGGACATCTGTACACAGAAAGAAGGTGCTCAAAGTGCAAATAATAAAACGTGAGTAAAAACAGCAGCAAAGGTTTCAGTCCTTCACCATCATCAGTGACATGAGAGCTTCACAGAGCTGATACAGACTCAGACAGGCTCATACCAGGTGTGATCAATCAGTCAGCAGGTGACACTGATTACATGAGATCAGCTCTGAGGAGTAGAAGCATGAACACCAAATCACAAAGACCTGTCCAAAGGGCTGTGCAGGCGGTGATAAGAGGATAAAACAGAATCATGTAAATGTAATTAAATGAAATAGAAATAAAAATGTGCATCATGCTCCAATGTTAAACACTGAAGATATTAAGAATAAAATCTAAATCTTTACTGTGCTGTAAAAATATACAGATAAGTGCACTGTGCTACTTTACACTGTATAAACTAGTGTTATATTCAGAAATATAAAATATGCGTTATGCTATAATGGTCACTACAGTATGCACATCAATAGATTAAAACAAGATATATGATTAACAATCAATATTTACAGTAGAATAAAGTCATATAATAAAAGAGCAGAATTCTGTAGTCGAATTCAGCTGAGTATCTAATGTCAGAGGAAGTGAAACCTGTGATCAGAACAGTCACTCTTATGTCTTCAATTTAATAATGAAAAGAAACTTTCCCCCCAGAGATGCACCATGTATGGGATGAGAGTTGGAGTCAGTGTAGGAACATCTGACTGAGTCAAACACACTGTGTACACTAATGTAGTTATTCTTGGAGCCTTTAAGCGTATCAGAACAGGAATTAGCCGTGGTGTATTAGTGTGGAACATAAACACAGGCGGGCAAGATGAAATTAAAATTTAAAAAAAGGATTGCAGAAATCGAGAGACATAAATATAGGTTTAACGTTTCTATAAAAATGTGATGTGAAAAATACTGTAAAATATATGCACAGTAAATCTAAAGACATCCAGTCAGTTGCTGATTTATGACATACCTGAGTATAAAAGCAGACGTCTTCCTGCACAGCTTCCTGTTGCACTGCAGCCTTCGCAAACAAGGGAGCAGTCTGGGTGTGTGTGTGTGTGTGTGTGTGTGTATGGTGCACGCTGTATAAATTTGGACAGTGACCATGTGAAATATGTGAGGTTAAAGTGCTGAGTGTGTAAGTCACACAACAGATCCACAGTGTAGGAACTCTTTTATACATAGTGCTATAACTCAAGTCCTTGGACAGGAAAACATGAGCTTAAGGAAACTCATCGTATTTAATATTTGGTTGTTAATTCTTCACAGTGATACACAACCATGTAAATGAGTTGAGTGTGTTCATTTATCATTGTGTAGACCTAAACAAATTATGCACCAAATAAAAAAAAAAAAAAGTTAAGATATTTTATGAACTAGAATGTGCTTCAACCGTTGACGGCCTGGCGCCTTTTCCTCTTAATTTAGGCCCTGTTTAGACGACAACGGTTTCTCTAAAAACGGAAAAGTCTGTCCTTTGCATTTTAGAAAACGTCTGCGTTTATATGACGACATTATTGAAACAATCTCTGTTCGCATAGAGCCTGACCTCCGCGGTCCTCTCCATTCCCACACTTGAGCAGCCATCCAGGGAGGACCGTAGAGGTCAGGCCGGGTGGGCCGACACTGTGTATCCCAGAACGGATGCTCAAGTGTGGGTGAGAAGAGCGGAGAGGACCGCGACGAGGTGGAGTTGCCACAGTAGATCTACACTTTGCTGGAGAAGCGTTGATAAAATCAACAGGGTGAGCAGCACAAACAGAACTCGCCATTGTTGTTGTGACGGTCGACTTTCTTGCGCATGCCTAGTGACTGGAACTGTAATACACATGAGACGGTGCTGTTTCCAAAAAATTACACTCTGGAACCGTTTTGAAAACGTTACGTTTTCAGGCACCCAAAACGCCGCTGTCGTGTAAACGATCAGCCAAAATGCAACGTAAGTTTACTGTTTTCAGTTGAAATCGTTGTCATATGAACAGGATCTCAGTCAAACCTCAGGAGCGGTGGCTCGTCCTAAATCTTCCTCGCTAGATTCGCTGTGATTCCAAATCCCAAAGGGTAACAGTCCCTGAGGACAAATGAGAATTTGATTATGTGGACAGCTTCGTTTGCTTTCACCTACAACACTGCAAACTTTAAGTTCCAAATAGTCATGAACAGCCCTCTGCAGAGTAAAACATATTAACGAATGCTCATTTAGACTTGATCAGCTGTGGTGCCTTATTTATAAGCTTCAAATATGTTTTGTGACTCCAGAAGAATTTTTTTATTATTACTTTTGGTCAAAATGTCTCCTCTGATGGCGAAGGTTGCCGGCCCCCACATATTGGTAAAAACAAACACACATATGAGTGTAAGAGGTAAACTGTAGAAGACAAAGAGCAGTATCATGAGCACCGTATAAATCTTCATTTTTACTTCCTCCACAGATTAAACTACTCATCACTTAGCCTGTGGTGGTTAAACTCTGTATTTTTAGTCCAGAATAATCAATATGTGTGACCTGACCTGTGACACTGTGTTCACAGATTTACAGAATAAACACGGTCAGCCGCCACAGGGGGCGTGGCCTGATTGATGTCTCCCCATGTAACAGATTTAACTTCCTCAAAGCTGTTTATCTGAAAGATTTGGTTTTGTTGTGGGAAATTTTATTCATTTTTCTGACTCACACTGACTGATAGACTGATATATGTCTTTTTATGTCTTATAGTCAGTACGAGTGCTGGTGTCCAGGGCTACAGATTATTTTCATTATTAATGACTGTTTTGATTATTTATCTTAATAAGTTACTGGTTTATGTTTAGTTTCCTAAATGTCAGACAATAGCAAAAGAAATGCTCATCACAGTTCCCCCAGCCAGAGGGGATGTCTTCAAACTTTGTCCGACCCACAGTTCAAAACCACAGATTATCAATTTATTGATAATATAGAGCAGGATAAGCAGCAGGTCTTGGACCAGTGAAGGATTGCACAGCTTGAAATACTACGTTCATATGCACAGTAGTAGGAATTTTAAAATTTGAGCCTTGTACGTAGGTGACCTATAGCTAAGCCCCGCCCCCTCCACTCACTCGGACAAACTATCAACATTCAGTGAGCGGCGCTATGGCAGGTGTCACAGTACACGGCATTTCACAGGAGGCAACTGATGATTTTTGGAGACATAACGATCAGATGTCATTGAGAAGTAACCAAAAGGGCCTAAACTACGCATTGGAGGGATATATTCATCATTTTATTGTTGAGAAGGTCGATGAAAAGCTTAAATTACAAGCCAAAATTTACAGGTCACAGTGTACGCTTGTGAACCGCATCTGGTTGCCGTCACCATCAAAGACAACAAGTTAAAGTGCCACTGAAGTTAAGGTTTTTGGCTCAGAATATGAGAAAAGGATAACGGCCTTTTTACCATCTTTACCAAGAGTGTCTCTCCGTTAGTTTGGTGCTACAGTATTTACACTGAATCATTCAGCATAACGTTTGCCAACCTTTGTTATCTCTGCCATTACAGATAAGTTAATGAAGCTAAGCTCCAGAAGTTAACGTTAGCTTAACTAGAGCCCTTTGGACAACAGCTAACAATGATGTACCATCACCAAAGTACAAAACTAGAACAAAATAGGCTAATGAACTCCCAGCAAACAAGGTGACATGATGAACAACGCAGCTAGGAGCTAACGTTAGGCTAACTTTAGCTAACGTTAGCTAGAGATGTTAAAGATAACTTTATATTTCTTTCCAGCAAAGTGACAATATGTTGCCTCAAACACAATGTTGACTTACCTTAGAACAGATGTAGACATCATTGTTAATCTTATTCACGTTGAGTTGATGTTGTGGTCTAACGTTACCACACAACTTTATCCAAAGGAGACACTTTTCTCGGTTGAGATGTGGTTTAAAGTGTAAAAATACACCTGGTCGCCCAGCCTCTCAGGATACCTTGTGTCAGAGTTGCATGTACCCCATGCACACCGTTTGACCATTTTTAAACTTCAAATCTCAGAAAAAGCTCATAAAACCCAACAAACTGACTTTCTGTAATGCATTTCAATGGACGTCCAGGCAGAGAATGTCCCAGTGTATGGGAATGGCTATACGCACTGTGATTGGCTCATCACGTTTGAGGGCGGGGCTTAGCCATAGGTCAGTTCTCAGCTCATCATGCACCAGAGCGACAAAAAGGACAAAGAAAGACATTTCAGCAATATTACAAATCGTATATCTTAAAGAAGCAGCACATTAAAGATGTCCTCTCTTTTAAACTTTCATATCTTGAATAAATGTTTTTCTTCAGAGATTTAACCTGTGCAGAATGACCCTGACTGTGGATGTTAAATTTGAGAGTCAGCTCAGATCACACTTTAACACACTGAAGATTTTCTCCTGTTTGAATCATCATAAAAAAGAAAATGTTGCAGTGCTCCATGTTGGATGTCTTTCGGTTGGATCCACCCGGACATTAAAAGACAGATACACCAAATGGTGCGGCTGAATTTTTTGAGGGTGCAGGTAAAAACATTTTGGTGGATGTAATTTTAAAAGTGCACTAGTAGACGTACACAGATGAAAGTATTTACAGCCTTGGTTTGGTATATTTGGTCTGTATGTGACTGAAACTATGAATAAATTATTAAACTGTTGACAGAATCTTCTCAGCTCTACCAGTGATTAACGTAGCCTCGCTTAGCTTCACTAAACGGCAGTGTAATTAATTTAACAATATACTTTTTAAAGGATCACTGGTGTGAGTGGTAACAAAGAAATGAGGCCAGATACAGTCTAACAGCAGATCTACTTGTGTGTGTTCATACATTCATACGCAGCCACAGTGGCAGAAAACTTGTTAGAGTTAACAAGTACAAAGTCTTAAGTGCTGTTTTTACTTGTGAGCTGCTGAGCTCACAAAAATGCAGTAAATGAGCTGAACCAGGTCAGTGTGAGGATTAGCATCAGACTGTGCACAGGAACACATCGTGCAAACGTCCTCAGGAAGTAAACAGCCAATCATCGGATGTCCATGAGCCTGTGTGAGCGTCAGTAAACAGGATGAAGTGCCCAAAACTGAGCTGCTGTAAACAACTGGCTCTCCTGATAATGATGATGATGATGATGTCACCAAAGAGTTTCAACTTTTAGCATTTAGAAATCATTTATTTGACAGAAAGAGTCAAAGTTAAGGAGACTCTGAGACTGACGACACGTTCAGTGACATCTCTGAGTCTTTTTTATTTCTGCTGACACATTTCAGTTTGGATGAGCTGTCTCGTTAGCACGTTAGCATGTTAGCAGGCCAAGTGTCTCCTCTGACTCCCATCGCTGAGAGCTGAAATGTGATTGCTGCTAAAGCTGCTAATTGATTGCTCCTCTGCTCATCTGAGAGCTGTGTGTGTGTGTGTGTGTGTGTGTGTGTGTGTGTGTGTGTGTGTGTGATATCAGATGCTGCATAGCTTCCTGTACAATAGGCACACACACACACCTGACTGGCTCATTAGTCCCATGAAACTCGCGCTCGACAAACACTGGTGTGATTTTGCTGATTCAGGACAGCCTCCAGAACTGGGAGCCATTTTTCCAGCAGGTCTGTCAGAGCAGATGGAGGGTGTGTGCTCGTGGGCGGGGGCTGGGCACCTGCTGCTTAGTTAGCGCCACAGTTTTTAAAGCGAGGTGACGGGACACACCTTCATGGCAGAGGAGGACGGTGGGTGTACGAAGCAGTCATGGATCCCGTCCTGCACTGAGTCATGAAACCACAGGATGTGATGTCATGTTGTGATGTGATGAAAGAATTTCAGGTAGATGATGAGAATGGATTTTTTTCAGAGGTCCCACCTGGTACGTGCCAGGTGACTCTCTGTGGACTTTGAACAAACCTAGGGTTTCATGTTTGGAGCTCAGTCTGACACGGTCAGTTTTTATTAACTCTTTCCTTTAGTGATTCTGATCAATATACTGACAGGTTGATGTGTAACATGATACTGACTTATCACAGGTGTATCAGTGTTATTATAGACACCCAGTGTAATAGGCACTAGGGTTGCAACAGTCATTATACTGTGTACATTTGTTAACTACAATATTGAAAAAGAAATACAGCTGGACATTGAAGTCATGTTTTAAGAGGAGACTTTTACACAAACTTTCATTAACAAAGTTTCAGTTATAGTAATAAAACAATTGCTCAGCCAACAGGAACCTGTTTCTGATAGTAATAATTCTGTAATTCCGCGATTGCATTTTATTTTTTGAGACAAACGTCTGTCAAGGTAAAATAATGAAGTGATGATATTAGGGCTGTAGTCAACCAAAGAAAATCTTGGTCGACTAAAGTCACACATAATCTTCAACTAATCGATTAAAAATCTGCACGTTATTTTTACTTGTGCGGTGGTGTGTCTGTGTCACTCTGCAGGTACACCTCCAAAACACTAGTCTGCAGTGGAGGACTGTGTTAAGAGCTGTAAAGTTTAGTTCAAATCAAACTTTATATATAAAGTTGATTCAAAACACACATTAAACACACATTAAACATGGCTTAATAGAGACAATTTCAAACACAAGTACGAAAACTGGCTTCAGTGTAACTCGCAGAACTGACAGACAAACACTTGTCTTTATCGGGACACATTTCCCCACAAATACAACATGCTAACGTTATTAGCACAAGTCTATGGCATTTTACATTGTATACATTAGCCTAGCGACGAGCTGAGATTTCCTCTGCTCATATGAAGCCAGGATAAATCCTGAAGTATAAATCCCTGAAGGATAAATCACACACAAGACTTAAAATACTATTTTAGTGGAGGCTTTATTGTCTTCATAATTTATTGTTTCTTATCTGTGAAATACAAGTAAATACAAGCTTCGTTTCCACTGAGGGAAATGGTGTCAGCTTACAGAGACAGACAGGAGGTCTGCGTCACTGTGACGCTGAGCGTGAGGGTGGGCGAGTCCAACTTTCTGTCAACAATGGGGGTGTTTTGAAAACACCCCAATTTTCACAGGTAACTTAGCCTGTCCCCCCGCCGCAGGAAATAATGGATTAATCCTGGAAAGCTGTTGATGTAGCACGTTTCTCCTTATGAAAGTGACACGGCGATTATTCGACTAATGAGAATTTGGTCGGACGAGAGCACAGCAACTAGGGGTGTAAATCACCAGCTTCATCACGATACGATATTATATTGATTTGTTTGGATGACGATACGATGTTTGCCGATATCACAAAGTCTGTCACGATACGATTTTGATTCGATTCGATTCAGGAGCCTGCGATCGATTTGACGTGATATCATATGCCCATCTAACACAATCATTTACATCAACTCACAAAAACAGCTAGAATATGATTTGACCATTTTATTTCTGAGCTCTGTCTGTTGTTTGAGCGGAGGCGCGCTTGCCCAGAAATGGTGACACAGACGTGCTATGTGAATTTCAAATAAATGTGTATCTTCAAGATGACGATATGGATCGATGTTTTCATTTTGCATCGATATAATCAGATCGTTAATCAGTGAATCGATGTATGGATGTGGATCGATGTATCGTCACACCCCTAATAGCGACCAAATAATCAACTAGTCGACCAGGAGACTACAGCCCTAGATGACAGTGATGACAGTGATGACAACCATGGGGCAGACTCATGGGTGCAGATCCCGGGGGGGACGGGGGGGACGGGGGGGACATGTCCCCCCCAAATTCTGAAAAACACAAACTGTCCCCCCCAATTCTAAATAGCTTAAATGATTGAAATTGAACAAATGTATACAGTAGTCCTATATACTGGGAGAAAGGGAAGATGATGAGGAGAAATTGGAATCCGTGAGAGGCGAGAGATGAGAACGTGAGTGGACATAACATGCCTGAGACCCTGAAACTAGAAGTAGCATTAACTAACAGCGAAGCAGTGAAAAGGAGGGTGATGGCTGGTTCCATGTACTACTGGCTGTTTAAGAGAAATAAACAGTAAAGGTAAGCATATGATTCTCTCTGTAGTGCTTTTTGAATGACTTGGTGATGGTGATGAGCCTCCATGAAATCGTGAAATATGCTGGCAATCTCAAGCGCTCTGTGGGCATGATTTGCACGCGTGCAATTAAAAAGAAATCACAACTGATTGTGTCCCCCCCAAACTTGTCATCAGATCTGCACCCATGGGCAGACTGGTGGGCGGAGCCATACAAGCATGGGGTGGTGATTGTAGTTTGTCTGATCATGTAAGATCCAGATGTTGGATGGCTCACATCCTTTGACCAGTTGAACAAGGAAAAGGATTTAAAAAGTGACGTGAGTTGAAACAGTCAAATGTTTGAATGTTTGGGCTCTGGGGCTACAAACTCTGCCTGGTGGAGAATAATGTTGTTTTTTAAATTCAGTGAATATATATCTGTTACTGATTGTTAATGAATTAAATTGTGGTCGCCAGAGTCAAATTGATTAAAAGAAAAATACTGCTCCTAAGTTGACTCCAGACTGAAGAATATAATTGCTGTCAAGCCGTCGGTTCACAGCTCCAGTACACTGTTCTCTTGTTCTTCTGTGATGGAGTCTGATACCTGTGTAACTGCTTGTGTCTGATTGGTCCTCTCTGTACCAGTGAGTGTGTGTGTGTGTGTGTGTGTGTGTGTGTGTGTGTGTGTGTGTGTGTGTGTGTGTGGAGGAAGTGATAATGGGGGATGGCAGTGATGGGAAGGTACGAGTGCAGCACCGTTACAACACCTCTAACAGTGCTGGCAGAGTGAGTGAATCCTCCAGAGCTGTCAGGGTGCACAGCTCAGTGATTGATCGTTAACGGGGGGGTTTCTCTGTGTCGGTCACATGCCAGCTGAGACCGGGGCAGAGGGCATCCAAGGGACGGTGTCGTCCTCAAGTCAAACTTAAACTCTGTAACCTGCACTAAATCAAACTGAGCAATATTTATCTGAGCTCTTCTAAACAACTAAATCACTGACCGCAGATATCTGTTTATTAATTTCAGCTGCATCTCGTGTTTTATCTAAACCCTCCTGCAGACTGTGATCTGATCAGTCCTCTGAGTTTAGTGCAGCTACACTGTGCTCATGGATCTAATAAAGTTGTGTGCAACATTCAGTGTGATGTCTGCAGACTGTACGATGACAGCGCCAACTGAAACACAGGCTCTGATGTAAAAGGCTTCACATACTGAGTGCACAAGGAGGCTGCACAGGTTATTACTGCTCCAACTGATTATTTTGATAAAATGTCAGAAAAATATGTTGATAAAATGTCAGAAAAATATTGTTATAATGTCCAAAAAATAGTAATAAAATAAAGTAATAAAATTTTGATAAATGTAAAAAAAAAAAAAAATATTAAAGTGCTGGAAAAATATTAATAAAATGTCCAAAAAATATTAGTTAAATGTCTGAAAATTATTATTATTTTTAATTGTAATAATATCTACAAAAAATATAGATGAATGTCAGAAAAAAATGTCTAAAAAATATTAATAAAATGTCTGGAAAAATGTTGATAAAATGTCAAAAAAAGTATGAAAGTGCTGGAGAAATATTAATAAAATGCCCCAAAAAATGTTGATAAAATGTGTAGTTAACTGAAAAATATTAATAAAATCTTGGCTTTTGGCAGGTTTTCTTTATTGGATCGGTCTAGAGTGGAGAGTGTGTGATGGATTCAGAGCCAGAAACCATTCACATATTCATGGATTAGTGATGGTAATGAAGATCAATTATTAGAAATTGTCAGATTAAATAGATTATAATGTCCTCATTGTTACATATAAAGCTGCATATATGCATTTCGCGGTCACTGCAGATCGTTGTGTGGAAATAATTGAAGGACGTGGACGTGAGAAACTTCAATCAAAGAACACCATTTGTTAGATGTTGCCTTTTTTTCCAGGACGGCACGATGACCTCTTTTTCCTGGGATCCATAGAAACAGACCTTCATTAGCATCACTAAGACTCAGTCCAGGAACATGCTTATTTTTTCTGTCTCCATTTGTGCCCTCCTCTCCAGTTTGATCCTTTGTGCAGATTTTATGAATTTAAAGTGGTTTAAGTAGAACACATACAGCGAGGCTCCAGAGCTGCCGTCTATAAATAACTCTAAATCTATGGTTTTAATAAATATCTATAAATGTCATGGAGGAGGAGAAATGTGCATCTTGTTGAATCTACTCAAATTTTTATGCTGTTAAACTCAGGACATTCAAGAATTTTTGAATAGGCAAATTTTCAAAAGATTTCATTGTCAAAAAATGGTTTTGTATGTCAGACACAACCCTGATTTAAAAAAAAAAAAAAAATGTCAGTGAGAGAGATCACTCTGATTGGCTGTTCAGGTTTTATTTCCTCGCCCCTGTAGCGAGTGAATCTGCCTGTAGTGAAACCGGGGCTAACCGGTGCTTCCTCCTCAGGCTCCACTTCACTCAGCTGCCCCACAGACCCGCTGCTTCTTCCCACTTTAACCTGAATAACAAACCGGAGCTAGCTGGGAGCGGCTAGCGGAGCGTTAGCCGCAGCATGACCGGAGGGAAGCACAGCCAGTTAGCCTCCGCTAGTCTCTGAGCTAGCCCCGGCTCTCCGTTTGGATCCAACCGGAGCACCGAGCCCTGGTTTGTTATTCAGGTTAAAGTGGGAAGAAGCAGCGGGTTTATCGGGCAGCTGAGTGAAGTGGAGCCTGCGGAGGAAACACCGGGACCGTCTGGATGTAATAGTCCGTGGAGGTGCTGCAGTGCTCGGCTGCACAGATAGGAAACCCCTCGGCTGACAGGATGTACCACTCTCTCACTCCGTTCTCTCTCACGCAGGCGCAGAACGTACGTGCTACTTGGCCGTCGGATGTAGTCCGTGTAGTGTGTTCAAATGCAACTGACACAGGGCGACGTGAGGCGACGTAGATGACGCAACAGTTGGCTTTCGTCGCTGCTAGTTCTTTGATGTCGGTTTGGTGTGTCCACACCTTTAGTCTTCAAGATTTTGGATAAAATTTCATGTTCAGAACATCAACAGTTAGTGAACTCTGTCTCCAAACGCATACTAAGTGTTGTTAGAAGGCAATAAGATGTCACACTGTGGTAAAGATGCCCCCCGTCCCACCAGGGAGTCCCACCAGTTTTTTGGAAGATGTTGCAGGCATTAAATTCAGAATGAGTGCATATTTACAAAACATTACATTATCTTATTATGCCTTTGTGCTGATGATAGCCGCGGCCGGAGGTGTTATGTTTTCAGGTTGTTCGTCTGTACGTACGTCTGTAAGGTACATCTGTCTCGTCCTTGTGGACACGATATCTCAAGAACACCCCAAGGAAATTACTTTAGATTTGGCACAAACGTCCACTTGGACTGAAGAACAAACTGATTAGAATTTTGGTCAAAGGTCACTGTGACCGGAGTCATACAACCACGGGGCGGGGATTCTAGTTTTCTGTGCTGTATTCAGTTGAATGTAGGTCAAAGAGAGTTTACAAATCATTGCATTTTGTTTTTATTTACGGCATCCTAACTTATTCAGAGTCGGGGTCGTACATAGTGTTTGAGGACATGACACAGTTTAAGTCCTGAGCTCATGAATCCTGTCGTCTCCTGAAGAGAGAAGTTTCAGAGAAGATGAAATTGCATGTGAGCTGAACTGTTGAGAGATAACTCGACAAGTGTTTCGATTAAGACTTGTGTGATCTGATATAACAGAGTCGTGCTCTGTGCTTTATCATCCCGTGCTCAGTTATCATTTTACTGTTCAGCTTGAAAAGTTGTCGTTGATTGTCGAAGGCGAGCAAAAAGGACGGAGCACCAAAACTGGGAGATAATTCAGAGACCGTGACAATAAGTCGGGTTTTCATCATAACTGGTTTTATTATCATTTAATTTTTGTTACTTCCTCCTATTATCTGAATGTGCCCTCCATAACATCGCTCTGCTTCATTCATGGTTTCTGTTTGAGCTGTGTGTGTGTGTGTGTGTGTGTGTGTGTGTGTGTGTGTTTCATTGTAATCAAAGTGCAGTTTAATCCGTCAGCAGTGCAGGAACGCTGCCTCTGAATGGGCCTGTCATCTGTGATGCTTTGTGGGGAAACTGTCAGCACACTTAGTTACTTTCTGTTATTGTAGGTTTGTCACTGGAAGATGACGCATGTTTCAGCTGGTGGAAGAATCACACCATACCGCCGCCATCAGCAGGGTCGGCCTGACGACAGCAGCAGTGTCAGTCTGAGCTGCAGTGACTGGAGGTGTAGGAGTGAGCCGTATATTTAATGCTCCAGGAAGTGTTTAGAGATGTGTGTGTGTGTTTGCACATTAATGCGGCTGACTAATTACCTGGTATTGTTCTCAGATTCATGCATGAGCGGTCAGTGGGTTTACAGTGTGGTTGAGACTGTATACAGTCCACGGGTCAGTGTTTCTGACGGACTGTGACGGTGGAGGACTTTATTTATCTCTCTCAGGAGGAGCTTTGTGCTAAAACAGCACTCAGCTGTTTGTGAGCAGATCTTTCTCTGTGTTTAACTAAATAATCCCTTGATGAAAATGTTTTCATTAGCATAAAACTAAATGTCTGAACCTGCGTGGAGCAACATTCTGCAGTCTCTTTGGTGACTACAAACCAGGGCCGGGCGGATTGATCCTAAAATATTGATGCTCTCGATACTGCGTTTTCATTTTGAACATCTATCCTAGTTTCACTCAGATCGATCCCAAGAAAGGGGATCAGTTTTTCTCTTTTACGTCAAACCTTTTTGTGTTTCAACAGCAAAACTGTGCAAACAATATTCTGTTGTGAACACATCCAGTGCACTTACATTTTGTTTCTTCGCTGTTTTGTGTTGTCTGCACTCAAACATCAAACTCCAGAACCAGCAGCATTGTCTTAATTTCACTTTCATCCGGTGTGGGCACATTACACGTTGGGAGAGACTCTCAGTCATCCAGGTCGTGGTAGTCCTAAGTGCTCAATCGTAGACAACTGGACCTGCTTGAGTCTCTTGAAAAACTAAAGAAGCCTCTTGGATGAGAGGTGAAACGTCTTCAAGAAACTCAAGCGGGTCGAGGTGCCTACGATGTAGGACTCAGGAATAGAACCGTGTGCACATTTGCATGACCGTAACTGTGCACTGATGTTCAATGTGGAAATAATGTCCAAGCTGAACAAGTTTAATCAGACACATAACAACAGTGATGGATTAATGAAAGAGGAAAAACATGAGAGAGATCATTTTGGAGGATAGAAACACCTCAGGATCCATCCAGACCTCTGACGTGTTGATAGTGAGTTTACTGCTTCCTAACATCCTGAAGGCTTCCTGTGGAAGAAGATATCGATATTAGTCTCACGCCTTGCTTTTTAGCCTGTGGCACATTGATGTAACACAAGTTGGACATAAACTTTTTTGTCCAACTGCTACTGTGGCTGCTGGATTCCACAATCTACCAAACACTACCATTACCATTGTTTTTTTCGGCCGGTGAAACAAACCTAGAAACAGTGTGCACGCTACCAGCATTTGGCTGGTGCTAGTGAACACAACAGAAAAACAGTGGCTGCTTCCATCTGATAATGTCATCTTACGCGTTGATGTGAGTCAACAAGGAGAATATCGGCTGATTCAGATATTCAGCATCCACAGGCAGGTGTGAAGCTGGAGAGCTGTTGTTACCTTTTAACTGTTGGTAGCAGACGCACATTTGTAGTAAATGTTTCAGCGTTTAGTGCGAGCGAGTCATTAGGTAAGAATCCTGTTCAGGTTGCATCATTTAAATCCTCTCAGGCAGCCGTCAGGCTTCACATCTCCGATCTCACTGGCACGAGTAAGACAACGTGTCATCCCTCCTCAGCCCCTCCTAATCTTGCCCTCGGCTCCTCGCTCTCATAACCACTAAATGCCCACCTATGCAGACAAGTGCCACCTCGCCAGCCTCTAATTAGCCCACCCTTGGCACCGTGATTCCCGCGGGCCACAAAACAAATACGGACACTGCTTGGGTTTCTCTTTTCGTCACATCGACCTGATCAGACTCATGCTCTGATTTCAGGTGTCAAAATAAATACAAATGATACTCAGATATATATATATATATAGTATGTGTGTGTGTGTGTGTGTGTGTGTGTGTGTGTGTGTGTGTGTAACGGGGCACTGAAGCTGTCGGTGTCTGAGCTCTTTGGATCTCTATGTAAATGTAGAAATTTACCAAAGTGTGCTGTCTTCAGATTCCCATCAGACTCACCTCAGAGAAGCACCAGTGGGGAATTAAAATTAGAAAATGAGCCTGACAGGTGCTTGTTTTCATTCCAGGTGATATCAGTCATCAGGCAGGATCCGCTGAGCGAGCAGACGATGTTTGGTGTCTAATTTAGTCCTCCGTAGGCAGAAAGGAAGAGCTTTGTAATGAATGGTGATGGCACAGAGACGATTAGGATGCACGGAGCTAACTTCGTATGGCTCGAGTGTAATCAGTCTTGTTTTTTTTGTTTTTTTGTCGTGTTTGATTAAAGCGCAGCCTCTCAGTATGGGCTTTGTGTTCCATATTAGGTGTTTCACACCATTAGCCCAACTCGCGGTGAAAGTTGAAGGAGCCATTTAGACTAACGAGGCAGATGCACCCACCTGTTGCTCGCTCTGAGGCCACCTTTAGTTCAGGTTTATAGTGGAGACAACACCCTGTCTTATTGTTGTGGATAAATGCAGTGTTTGTGTAAATATCAAGTTCAAACTGCTGATTTCATTTGATGGTAATGAGAAGTCACAGTGAGGAGATGAGACGAGCAGGCAGAGCCCTGAGCTCCTGCCGCCACGCTGACATTCAGATTCAGAGAGCAGCGGCTGCTGCAGTGTAATAAGATTGTAGCTCTGCTTCTCCGCATTAAACTCATTTCACTTAACTGATATATTTATTCCCTACATAGCTTGCGACATTAATTTTATAACAAGTCTTAAAGTCCAAACCCTGGCAGTGGCCCCTGAAAGTTTATTAAAGCAGCCGTATAAATCTGTCAGGCAGAATAAATAGCACACTGACTGTTTCTATCAGAAATGAGGCTAAAAATGTGAAGCTGGTCCGGAGCACGGCGCTGCAGGAGAGCTCACAGATACAAACAGGAGAGCATGGATCTGCAGTGTCATTGACATGTGTGCATTAAAGACGTGTCATGATACCAGACACAGTATAAAAACAAAACAATAAATCCATGTATTTAAACACACACTCCTGTATTAAGAACATTTACTGATATGAATAAATTATTTGATAGGAGGACCTTTCACAGAAATACAGTTCGCAAAGTACAATCAAACAATAAAACATGCAGTCGATAGAAACAAAGACGATGTAACAATTAAAACAGCACAAAGAAAGTAAAACACAGAGCAGAGTCAGGCCCCTGAGGACCCAAACAGAGCCCCTTAGGACCCAAACAGAGCCCCTGAAGACCCAAACAGAGTCCCTCAGGACCCAAACAGAGCCCCTGAGGACCCAAACAGAGCCCCTGAGGACCCAAACAGAGCCCCTGAGGACCCAAACAGAGCCCCCGAGGACCCAAACAGAACCCCTGAGGACCCAAACAGAGCCCCTGAGGACCCAAACAGAGCCCCCGAGGACCCAAACAGAGTCCCTCAGGACCCAAACAGAACCCCTGAAGACCCAAGACCCCAGACACACAGCAGGGAACAAACATGAGATGATTCAGGATGGGACAAAGGCCATTTTGAAAAGATGGGTCTTCAGTTTGTCAAAGTTTCTATGGAGACGGCAGACCGTAAACATAAAGAAAAAGAGTTTCATAGTGTTGGAGCCACGACTTTAAAGGCACTGCTGATGATATACAGACGGAGGAGATGACTGATGTGTTCAGGTGCCTGACTGTGGACGGCTGTGTACCTGAGGACAAGTATGTTGAATCCTGAAGCTAGTGTAAATAAACTTTAATGGTTCATTTAAATTAACTGTAATTTAAATTTTATTATTGATCCCTAATTTTGATCTTTGAGGTAGGCTGTTTGTCCCGCCCCTCCTCCTCTGTGATTGGACAGCAGGGTATTAAGTGACAGCGTTGAACAATTTTTAACTCTCAGCGACCAGAGAAAACCAAACGTGCAGTGCTCAGTGCAGAACAGACCGTCAGCACCTCGACACGCTGCTGGTGTTTGTAGCTTTGTTTAAATACGCAGTGTTACCTAAGTAAAGTGGCCTCAGAATGAAAAGCTTTTGTTTTAGTAAGTTGAGGCGGAGTTGTCGCTGCAGCTGAACTTGGTCCATTCAAACTGCATCTCTGGTATCTACGGTACTGAAGAAGAACCAGTTGTGTCATGTTTACAGAATTTTGGCAGCAACTTGGTTCCTGAGAATCAGTTCCAGTGACATCCTGAGTGCATTAGATTTCCAGAAAGAAAAACATGAAACTCTATGAGGAGCTGCGCCTTGTCAAAATAAATCCAAACCTATATGACTGGAGCATGTGTGACTTTACTTTGAAAGGACAGACACAGGAAGTGTCCACGCTCAGCAGTCAGACAGGAGTCAGGTTAATCTCCAGGGCTGGTACCTGCGGTTATTCCACAGCCTAGTTAATAACATGTCGGGCAGGAAATCCAAAGTGTGGGATCATTTTGAGAAGGTGAAGGATGAACCCAAGGTGATATGTAAACTCATCTTCATTGGTCGACTACAAACATGACGTATCATGTGAAACATGGAAGTAGCTACATGCCCATTAGCCCACAGCGTCATTAACAGGCGGCTCGCTCAGTGTGTGACGTGCACTTGGAGATAAAATATAGGCCTATATTAATGAAGGTTCATTAGTACGGTTTGTATTTCTCTGTAATGTAGCACAGTGTTAGGGGGCAGGCCTATACAGTGTACACCTGTAACCTTTGGCCCCGCAGGGGAAAGGTCAGAAGGTCACCAAACATATTATTAATCATCCTGTGGGGACTGTGACATACAAGAGAAACAAATATCTTCCCAGTCGTATACTGTATGTCTGGAGAACGTTGCCTCAGTAATAGACTCTAAAATTAGACTTAAACTCGTTCAGCGTCTTTCTGTCTTTTATCCACTCATAGTGTTTTTACACTACGCGTCACATTCATTAATTCACACACATGTTCATGCACTCTGATAATTGCAATTTGGGGTTCAGTATTTTGCCCAAGGATAGGTCAACATGCACGCTGGAGCCGGGATCGAACCACTGATGTTCTGATTAGTGGACGACCTCCTGAGCTGCAGGCGCCCCACGTGACATAACTTTGGTTTAAATCTGGAGCTGTGTGATCAAAGTAGATGAAAATGAAACATGTCACATGTCCATACTTTCCCACACTCCAATGTTTCCCTCACACTAATGATTTGTGTGTGTGTGTGTTTGAGCAGGTGTGGCTGCTGCCGCTGCTGCAGGCGGTGAAGGTGTCTCCTCTCATAGAGAAGGTCAGCGATCACAAAGACTTCAAGAAGCTGCTCAGGACGAGAACCAATGTTCTGGTGGTCTACACCAAGACAGGTGAGGGAACACATCCCATAATGACGGACTGGTTTTGGATCAGGCTGTAGAGTTTACCTGATTATGCACACACACACACACACACACACACACACACACACACACACACAGTTTATGGGATTAAAATCAGGAAAAACCTTTTGTGTAGTTGTGGGATGAGTTTTTCTGTCAGAGATGTTCTGTATGCCTCTACATATGGTCTCACATGTAGCTGCATAAATTCATGGCGGTCGTGTCAGACCGTCATAGTGAGGGCTCATGAATAATGCTTGTTATCTCGATGACTCTCAGCGTGTCACTGCAGAGGTCACTGTGGAGAGCTGCAAACCAAATAACATTTGATGTTATAGCTCATATATTTCATAGACATGCAGTGTGTTGGCAAACATGTCAAACACCTAGAGAAATGTCCTCTTTGAGTGTGGCTACATTTTACTGTCCGATCAAACGGTCGGACTTTTGTGTCTTGAAGGTGCTTTGAGCGCTGCTGTCATCATGTGTGTGTACGAGTGCGTAATTACAGAAATGTAAATGGTTTTATTTTAACCAGAGAGGGTGAGTCATGTTCAGAGAGGCTCAGTCAGTAGCAGTGAAGCCTGTAGCTGTGTGAGAAAGACGCAGCAGTCGCATCCAAACAGTGAAGCTTTTTAAAAGAATAAATCACTTATGACAAGAGGAGACGGCGTACCAAACACTCAGGACACAACCTTTTAATTTTCCCTCCACATGTTACTCATCATTTAGATTTTACAGGTGTCAGCTGTGGGTGTGTGAGTACAGTATGACAACAACCATCCCAAGAGTTCACACTCACACAGCTGGTGTGGAAAAACATAATATCCGTGCATCAGTGCAGGTAATAGGGCTGCATCAGCACACAAACATTTTTAAACCGGTTTGTTCAGCTAAACACCAGACTGGACCTGTACACTGAGTTTTACCACCAGGTGTCGCTCTTGCCTCAGCGGCTGCTCCTCAATAGAACGTATCGACACAACTATTGCGTAATATTTCTTTGTTAATTATGTTTTTGCTACATATTTGTCATTTAATTGTTGTTTAATCCAGTACAAGCTGGATTCAGCACGTGACGCCATCAACACAGGCTGCTGATGGAGGCTACTTTATAATTTGCCAGAACGTGTCTTAAAGGGATAGTGCAGCCAAAAATGAAAATTCAGCCATTATCTACTCACCCATATGGCGAGGGAGGCTCAGGTGAAGTTTTAGAGTCCTCACATCACTTGCAGAGATCCAAGGGGAGAGGAGGTAGCAACACAACTCCACCTAATGGAGGCTGACGGCGCCCCAGATTCAAACGTCCAAAAACACATAATTGAAACCACAAAATATCTCCATACTGCTCGTCCGTAGTGATCCAAGTGTCCTGAAGCCCCGACATAAAAAGTTGTTTGGAAAAACCTCATTTGAACTCTGCTTTTAGCCTCACTGTAGCCTGTAGCTCTGACTGCCTCTCTGGGCACCGTGCACTTTTATGTCGGGGCTTCAGGACACTTGGATCACTACGGACGAGCAGTATGGAGATATTTTGTGGTTTCAATGATGTGTTTTTGGACGTTTGAATCTGGGGCGCCGTCAGCCTCCATTAGGTGGAGTTGCGTTGCTACCCACCTACCCTGAATTTTCATATTTGGGTGCACTATCCCTTTAATGACAATCAACGGTTCAGCTGGTTTCCATGAAATCAAACTGGTTTGAGATCGTACACAGAACAGAAATGGAAATCTGCTCACCTCCAGTTAATAGTCTTCATCGGTGTGTCTCTATTTTTGCTTTAACACCTGAAGACTGTGTGATAGTGCCGCATTAACACACCAAATTAATTAGAATTCTTTTGGTCGCCCTCTGTATGAGCAAACCTCAGTCAGTGGCACTTTGCCCAAATCTGATAGAGTAAATTAAAAACTATTTCACCACAGTATCTTCAGATATATTCAGAGGTAGCGTCTGGTGCAGTTTAGCCCGCAGCCTGCTTTAAAGGGATGATCGCAGTGGTCGATCTCAGTAATGAACTGGGAAATACTTATCTTATAGAATTAGAGAGTGGTCGTTAAATAGAAAATAAAACACTTGCTGCAGTCAAACAGAGTTATAAAGCAGCGTTTTCTTTCAACCATCAGGGAACCCTTAACGCACCCAGTAGATTTTAATTCCATTTTCATTTGCATATTTCTGAGAAGGAGAGAAATGCACTCAGCAGGCCTGCAGATGGAGCAGCTTGATGTTACTAATTTTCCCATTTGAAAGACCCTCCTATGCTGTAATGAGCAGCAGCGGACACACACAGCACCACAGCCACAGATTTATTTGTTTTATAATTCAAGGCCCACATCCGGCACCGTCGGGTCACTGAGCGAGGCCTCCACGTATGGAGCAGTGAATCTGATTGATCGCTGTTCGCTGCTTCACTCAGACATTCCCTCTTTAAAGACACCAAAGGTTCCTCTCCTGCACGCTGGTTTAATGTCCTCCTCACCAGCCAATTATCTCGGAGCCACGTCACGTTCAGTCCCCCTCCCGAGTAAAGACGGCCTGTTCCTCACCCATCAGCAGCCTCTGACCCTCTGCAGTCAGTCGCATCTCTGGAGACTTGTGCTTTGGTTTGCAGCCATCAAACTTTAACAGCTTGTTATAAAATCCACCAGCGGGTATCTGCTCCATACATGGGGATAAACTGACACTGAATTCCCAGATGTTTTTGTTAGCGACCCGGTGCGAGGCGGGACCCTGGGGAGTCATCTAAATATAGATCTGCCCCGGAGTGCTGAGAGGAACTGCTCTCTGTATGCAGTGAATATAACACATTTGGTTTTTGCTTTTGGGGGGTGAGAGAATAAAAATGATGTATTTTGTTACACGAGGACGAGAATATTACACTTTGTTTACTTTACTCGCAGGAATCTCTGCTGCTTGCCATATCTGATGAAAATCAGTAATATCAGTGTGTGTTGTTGTAGTTGCTTCAGTTTATTACACGCTAGTTTCTCCTCTTTCCAAACACAGAGAGCACACCACACAGCTCAGCCATATTTTCTCTCTGACACGCTAGATTGTGCAAGATTGTGAACTCTCCATGTTGTCCATGAGTGAGCGCACACTGGATGCTCCTCGCGGCTCAGGATATGGCTGCAAGCAGCATGCGGCAGGTACCGAGTGTAGCTGGCCTCAACACACCTGCTGTGCTTCCTCCGTTTGCTGGGAAGTTGGTCGGCTTCGGCAGAGTCTTTGTGCCGCCATATAATCCTCCCGTCCTCTGCTTAGTCACACTATTGTGAGATGTTGAAAGCTGATGTAACTTAAACCTGGTCCCTGAACCCATCCACTGAAAGGTATTAGAAAAGCCTCCTCCATCGCCTCTCCAACCCAAACTCACTGATCTCTTTCTTGTGCACTCGGAGCTTTAGTAAGACACGGAGCTGCGCTGTAACTCAACTCCACTTGGCTGTGTCTGACAGGACAGTGTCCTCTGTGTCTCCAGGCTCTGGGCTGTCCTGCGCTATTGAGTGGTTTTGGTGACGAGGCTGACTGTGGTTTATTCTCTGTGTGTGCAGCTACATCAGGGGAGTCCCACCTCAAACTGCTATCAGATGTGGCCCAGACAGTGAAGGGCCAGGGGACCATCGCCTGGGTCAACTGTGGGTAAGTAATGGGATGATCTTTTTACGAACACACTGCAGGGCTTCTCCTCCGTCCATCACACCCATCGACTCCCTGTCTTTGTCGACATTATGGCCTCTTTTTTACAAGGAATTTTCTGACAGCAGTTATAAAGGCAGAGCAATTTACTCCTCCAAGAATGTCTGTGCTGCCATCCATCTGCACAATTTATGGCTTCTCCACCGGCGTGTAAAAGGCCTCGTTCCTCTGCTCCTATTGTACAGGAGCCATTTGACAGGAGGCCACGAGTTGTTGGAGCCATTGAAGCTTTAGGTCTAATGTGTAACATCTTTGTATAACATTTAACTTTTTAATGTTTTCACTTCTCTCTCTGTGTGTGTTTCATCCTGAGTGCTCTCTGAGGGCGATCCAAACACATCATGCTTCAGTTTCTGTGTCTCTCAGTCCTTGTTTGCCTCCATCAAAGGGTCTTTATGTGATGAGTCACTCATCAGCAGCATCAGTTGAACTGAAGTTATTAGTTAATTCAATTCAATTCAATTCAAATAACTTTATTTATCCCTGAGGGGCAATTTAAGAGCAGCACACTGAGTAGTTCGGAGAAAAAAAACACACAAGACATAAATAACTACAAGTGTAAAAAAACACATTCTTAAAGTGCAGTGCATTAGAGTCCAGTCCAGCCCTCTTATACAGCCTCAAGCTTCCCGAGAAAGGAAGGTTTGGAGGTGGGTGGGTGGGGGGTTGGGTGTATTGACATCACTAAGGCAGCGGGTCAGTGATGGCTGTGAGTTGAGCGGGAGGACAACTCTGGGAACAAAAGTTGCCCTCCTCCTCTGAGTCCTACAGCCTGGGCAGCGAAGACGACGTCCAGAGGGAAGACGACTCAAACACTGCAAACAGTGTTTGAGTCGTCTTCCCTCTGGATGCATCAGTAGATTGGTTGATTTTTGAGTATTTCTGTTACTAGTGCCAATACACCAAAACAATCCTTTTTCAATCTCTTGCTTTGATTAAAAAACATACGTTTCTCTACAAAAATCTTTTTTTCATTTAACAGAAGAAACAAAACTTTGTGTTCAGCTACAACAGGAGCCAGAGCTCAGCTTTATTAAAACTACAGCTGTCAAGTGATTAAAAAAAATGAATCTAATTAATGCTCTGTGATTAATTAATCTAAATTAATCGCAAACATCAACTTTGGCTGTGAAAGTATTTACAGAAGATTCAAAAATTCAAATACAGTCCATTCTGTAGGGAAGTTAGTGAGTCGGTCACAGGTAGACTGACTCAGTGTGAACACTTTGTCATGTGTGGCTTAATGAGGCTAGCTGCTAGTGTTAGCATCACAGGCTGTGCTAGCTCAGACCTCTGGTTCGCTGCTTAATGTTTTGTGTTGATATTTCGGACGTGAAATTCTCGGTACAAATTCCGGTGCAGATCGTTCCTGTATGTGCACTGCAGGTGTAGCCAGTAAAAGATGCATTCTGCAGTACATCTGCTCTGCTAACAGTCTGCATCTCTTGTGTCTTCAATGACACCAGAATACAAGATCAGTCGAGCAGCTGGTTCACAGCAAAGCTCATCGGTTTTGCTGGTCAGACGCAAAGAGGCGTGACAGTGCACCGTGCACGCTTTGTGGATGACGTATGACCTGCACCTTCTGCTTCAGTCAAACATCATCTTCCCGTTTTAGCAACAACCTTTCTTTTTAAATTTGAGCTTAAATCAACTTTATATTTATTTATTTTTGTAACATTTTTTGGGGCTTTTATTGCCTTTATGACAGTGCAGCTAGAGAGTGACGGGAGAAGAGAACAGGGATGACACGCAGCAAAGCGTCACAGGTTGGAATCAAATCCAGGCCGCTGCAGAGGGCTCAGCCTTCATGAGGCAGACGCTCCACTTGCTGAGCTCGAGGTCACTTGGAATAAACGCAATCGTCAGATTATATTTAGTTAACAGTGTGGCTAATCAACATTTACACCAAGTGACTCATGAAAATATAAAATCTAATAAAAATGTCAAAATACACAGAAGGAGAGTTTTAAAGTCAGGAAGTGTCTCATCACAGGAAACAAAAACACAGATCAGATGACACGTTTAATGCCAACTTTAAATACCTGACACAAGAGTGTTTCATTGACAGAAATTAATTGGCAATTAGTTTTATAACCTATAAATAATTTAAACAAAAATGCCAAATACTCTTTAGCTCCATCTTTGATGCTCTTAATTATCTATTTAAATAGCAGAATATTGACAGAACAAACAATCTGAAAATTTCAACTTGAACTTTAAGAAACTGTGAATTGTTTAATCCAAAGTGTTTTCCTGACATTTAATGGATCAAACCTTCAATCAGTTAATCATTTCTGAAAATAATTTGTTGCAGCCCGACCTGACACAGATATCTCTGCCCTGTGCTGCAGACACCAAAATCTTTGAGTCTTCGCCTTATCGAAAATACTTTTTATTTTTTAAATCATTTTGTTATTTCCAAACTCCACAAACAGGTTCGTGCAGAGCAACCCGTCTGTCATCAGTGTGTGTGGAGCACATCCATCTGCAGCACACTGAGGACGTGTTTACTTTACATTAAAGATGCTAAATATTCCCAGGACAGCGGCAGGAGTTGTTTTCTCAGCGCTCAGCTGGCTTCGCTCCCTGGTGATCTGACTCGAGCTTGTTGTTCTTTCTGCCCCTGCTGGTGTTCACTTCCACTTACTTTATTATATTTTTTTATACCTGTCAACCCATCAGCTGTGTGAACCGTCCTCCTCACCACAGAGGAAAGAATGTATTATAAAACAGGAAACAGCGAGGAAGGCAGTAACTCCCCTTTGACACCTCCAGCTTAGTGCAGCGCTCACAGATTCTCTCAGGCTCGTCCGGGATCGAAGACTGGGCGCACCGACAGGAAGAGAAACTAAACTCTAAAGGACTTGTCAGAAGTTTCTGTGTCCACCTTTCTCTTCAAAGACACACTGTGATACGTTCCTTATTTTACTGTTTACTTTTTGACTCAGTTACTGTTTCTGTCTGAGAGTATGCTATCATCTCTCTCTTCCTCTGCCAACATACTAGAGAGTGCGCTAATGCTAAGCAGAGATTTATACCAAGCCAGATTCCTGCCAGGGGAGCCAGAGCGAGCCGGGTTCATCACTGCAGGACACACGGAGCTGCTGCCAGACTCTGTAGAGAAGCATTGTGCTATTTGGCATATTTCACCACCATCTCAAATGGGCCGGGTCCAAATTGAAGCTCCAGCTGCGAGCTCACGGTGGACAGAGGGAGAGGGAGAGTAGAGCGCACATCACAGCGTGAGAACAGTCAGCCCTGCCAAGGACGAGGGCCACCGAGGCCAGAATGACACACTTTGAACAGATGACAGGCACCTGAGTGTTGGCCAACTGGGATCCACCAGAGGGAAGGATGAGCTCATGCAGGAAGTACAGCGCTGTGCCGCCCTGCTCCCATTCTTCTGGGAATTTAGAGCAGCCTTGTAAGAAATGTAGTCTTGTCCGAATCAATGGGAACAGCGGAGCACAAACAAGCACAGCGCGGATTAGGATTTGTGTTTTGGAAGAGTAATAATTAAATGGCAGGCAGGGCTTCATCCTCTTTGCATGATGAATCCATTATTAATCCTTTACTAAAGGGACTCTGTTGACTTTGGTTGATGCGACGGTTTGGCTCCGACCTTTTTATTTGATTTGAAGGATTCTCCAATTGTAAAGGTGCACTTTGCACAATCACCTCGTCACATCAGGTATTTTAGTTTGTTACGTCTAAACATGTCACAGAAGAAGAATAAAGGTTTTATTGGTGAAGAGATCACGAAGAGAGCATGTATGTTTTTCCTTCAGACTAACTAGTTCTTGGTTGCACTGGCGCCTCACTTTTTCATTTCGCTGCATCTGAACATATTTCAGGTGCAGTCCTGTTGTTGGACTTTAGTTGAAAACCGGAGGGTCACCGGCTCAAGTCCCCATCCAGACCAAATATGGAGTGTGGACTGGTAGCTGGAGAGGTGCCAGCTCACCTCCTGGGCACTGCTGAGGTGCCCCTGAGCAAGGCACTGAACCCCCTACTGCTCGTTGCACCTGTCCATGGGCAGCCCCCCCTCACTCTGACATCTCTACATTCAATGCATGCACAGGTCCTGTTTGTGCATCTGTGTGTATTTCAGGCCTGTGTGTGTGTGTGTGTGTGTGTGTGTGACAACAGAGTGATAACTACTTAATTTTCCCTCAGGGATTAATAAAGTATATCATCATCATCATCATCATCATCTTTTTCTTCTTCTTGACGCCAAAGATCTTTGGTCTGGTCTGCAGACAGTGTCAGGGCCGGGCCAGACTAACAATCAATATTTCACTTCATTTTGAATTAGCGGTGTGTTTTAACGCTGCGATGTTGCAGCAGAGTAAAGACAGAAAACATTATACTACAAACACACACACACGCACACACACACACACACACACACACACACACACACACACACACAGACGGACCAGTTAAGTGTCCAGCACGCTGATGTGACTAATAAAAATATTTAGTTGCAGTTGAAAGTTTTTTTGGTCACATGTGCAACCAACACGGTCGCACTCTGAACCCTGTACAGTGCACTATAGTTGTGGTGTATCAGAACTTATATCACATGTCATCATTTCGATGAGTTGTAAATATTCACCTGTGTTTTCTTATTTGGGATTTGTTCTTAAGTCAGAACAGAATAATAAGAAAAACGTGAAAATCTCTGTTTCCCTAAAAATGAATCTCTTGTTTCCACTATCTGCACATGTTTATTTTCTCCAAGTATATTTGTTGACTTTGACCATCAGGAGTAAAGATGACCAAACATTCAGATATGAATATAAACCAGCAGCTGCAGCGTCTGCAGTTAGTCAGGCACAGTGCTGCAGGTGTTGGAGCCACAGAGTAGTTTGAGAAACAGAGGTATGGAGTCCATATTTTCATGGCACGTCCCAAACAGGTCAGGTATGTCAGAGGGAAACACACTATGATTATCACGTCCATGACAGAAAGATATTCCTCCTCTCAGAATATCGTACAATCTGCCAAAGGAACAACAGCAGCATCTTGACGCGGTGACCCACGAGTACAGAGACAGGATTCATCCACAAAGAAACATCAAGACTTTTTCCATCTCCTGCAGAGTGTCGACCCAGTATGTTTGAGTTTCAGGACAGAGACAGACAGAGTGTCTAAGTTCCTGCAGAGATTTTACAGTTTAGACACTGAGGTGAAGTTTGGGGTTCATTTTGTCTTTTACTGGGAGAGATCTGTGAGCGGTGCAGGATTGTATATCGTAACAGTTCGGTACGATTACACGCCGATCTCTTCTGCTGCCATGTTTCTGCAGCAGCTGGACGTTTGACACATCTGTCGCGTTTTATCTGCCTGTCTTTAACATTTTTATTGACACAGAGAGAAATGGATTTGAAATGGATTTAATGTGCTGTGAGGGAGCGTGGACCTGTTACCAGAGTCATTAACTGTCCTACTGACTCGTCTGTGTGTCGCCTGTTTGTAAAAAGACTGCAGGGACGAATCATCAAAAAACAGTTTGTTGAGTGAGTCAAACATTGTGTGAACCTGACTGCTGATGAACACGATGCTGTATAAAGACAGAGTGTACGAGGCTGGAGAGGTTCGACCTCTGCGAGCTGCAGGGTTAATGTTAGACAACTGAGAGGTGTTTGTATTTAAACAGACGTGCTATGGCTCGGTTCACTGAGTGCAGACTTCTCCTCTCTGTGATGATGATGATGATGATGATGATGGAGCTCACTGTAATCACTTCACCGTCCTCTCTGAACACTGTGTCTTCATCCTAACAGCACATGATTATACAGCAGGTATTCTTGGCGTCTGATGTGTTGCTACAGAGTATTTCCTCACACTAACTGTTTGTCAGCACCTTATAACTCCTCATCAGCCCCCCCGCCCAGCCTCCGCTCACCGAGAGTCGGAGAGTTGGCGCTGACGCAGCGGCTGACGTTGCCCCAGAGACAAATGCTCAACAGTTGTGCTCATCATCCGGTGGACGGGCCTCTGATGAACCGCCGTTCACGGCCTTTGTTCTGTCCGTTCTGAACATTAGGTAGTGACTCATTCAAACTTCTCTGGGCCTCCGTTTGTTCTGTGATGGGAAAACGCTGCTGTTTCATTGGTTGATTCACAGAAGCTGCAGCTCAGTAACATAATGCCATGCAGCTCTTTATAATGAGTCAGTCTTACTTTGTGTTCACTGTATGACCTAATGAGAGGCTGAAATTCCATTTGCATTGTTGTGCTGGTTCATGTGCAGGTGTGTGTCCCTTTCACCGTCTGCCAACAGAGTCCCATTCAACACAACCTGATGGTTTAACGCCAGCGCCGCACAGCTCAGCTCAGATTACGATAGAAGATGTTTATCTAACAAGAATATGCGTTAAAGATTTTACTGCGTTTTCAGATCTGATATGAAGAGTTAGTGTCTGAGACATTAAAGAGAGGAGGGTGAACATTTCTGTGCAGCACAATGTGCAGCTGAGTCTGCAACGAGTCCATTCAGATAAAAGTAAAATCGAAACTCACGTTTATAAAGCAGCAAATAAAATGTTTAGAGGTTTGCAACAACAATCTGTTTATATCTACTTTTGCGTCCCCGCTCCCAATCCAGAAGTTTTTTTGGGGTCGTAAATGCAGCGCAGGCCGAATTCTTTATGAGGTTTATTTTATTTATTTTTTCCTCAGCGACATCATTTCATGTCACCGTTCAATGTGTTCCACAAACTTTCCTTTTCACTTGAGTAAATAAACATAGAAACTCAAAAATGACAAAGAAGCCAATATTCTTCCACCAGTTCTCTCCACTGAACACAGAAACAAAACCATGCACCTTCTAAATTCAAGTTCCTCTTTCACTGAAACTGAACAATGTTGTTGCCTCATCATAAAACACGCGTCGTAGTTAGTCTAAACTCTTAGTTCAACGAGTCAGATATAAAAATAAGCTGTTTTTCTCTCTGACGTTGCTGCCTGGTTGCTAACAGTCCTCTAACGTTATCCCCATCACTCAGAGTTGCTCAGCTCAGCTGCAGACAGACACGGTGATGTGCACAACACACAGTACATCCTCAGTACAGCATCTCTGTGTGAGTACAGAGGTGCTAAAATCAAACTGTTTGCATGTTTAAACACCCTGGTGATACCATGATACCACCCAGGCCTAACAGATAGTAAAGTAGCCGGCAGTTTTCAGATGGATAAAATGAGATAAGTTCAGAGCTGCCTTATAAATAATGACATGCCAGTGATACATAAGAATATAAGGATCAGAGTTCTCCATTTGGGAGCGTCTGTTTGTTCCTTTGCATGTTCTAAATGTCCAAATCGTCCCATCGTGCACCTTTTAAAATCACTAAAATCAAAACCACAGCTGTTCAGTCAGTGTCAGACTTCGTCTCATACAGTTTAAGACTTTACACAGACTCTGTTATTTTGGGGAAAAGCTGCATAGCTTGTCTTTACTGATGTGTCACCCGCATGTCACTGCTGTAAATCTACAATTAGCAGTTTAGTACACACTGTCAGATCATGCAGTAAATTGTTTACATATTGGAAGAACATTTTTCTCTGAGGCCTTTGGGAAACTTTGGGAACCTGATCCACTCACAGCTCAGACCCTCAGAGCGTCTAACTCCTCTGCTAGGAAAATACCAAAATGGGTTATTTGATGATCTCAGAGAAGTTAATGTTTGGAGTGTGGGAGGTGGACTCTGTTCCTACATGTGATTTCTGCTGAAATGAAAGTCTGGAGAGACTCAGACTCAGTAATGAGACCAGAGGTGTTGTGTTTGATACGATCTGAGACTCTGTACTGAAACTCTTTCAGGGCAAAGATTAATGTGATGATATTTTTAGATGAAGCACATTGCTGTGTATTTTTCTCCTTTTCTGTAGACGTCATTTTTTATATCCTCCGTTAACAACACATCGTACTGATCACTGACTGTGGCCTCTGATACACATGATGAGCTGTGCCTGTTGGCTTCGTGTTTCACATGTTTTTTCAGTGCTCTAAATGAACATATAACAACATATAAGTAACATATATGTTACAAAAGATCACTGAAATCAGCAGATTTAAATAATGGCATGACCGTATACATGTGAGTGTGCGACACAAGATGCATCGTTGCCCTCATGTTGTGTGTTTAGTTGTGAATGTAAAAGGTTGACCGTCTTCAGGACTTTGTCAAATAACTAAACACAATCGTGCAACAAAAAACCTTTTGACTCGAGTTTCCTGAAATAAAGTCTGACTGAATTTCAGGTCCCTCATGTGCCTTCAGTGTTTTATAGTTTCCTTGACGTGACAGACTTTAGGATCCCTGTTCTCAGCTCGTCGAGGACGTTGTTGCCTTCACAGCTTTTGTCACTTGTGGCAGCGTTTCAAGAAGTAGCAGACTGGTTTTGACTCGGATGACTGAGCGCTATCTCCAGATCCACGTCGAGGTCACATCTGCTCCTGGTGTGCCCCGACCGGTGCCATCTGCCTTTGTGAGTCAGCAGAATCTGGCGTTAAGCGCAAAGTCATTACCTGAAAACCCCGTCTGTCAAAACATGCACGCTTCTCCTCACGTAACTCAAAACTAAGCTGAAGGTATATTTGGCTGGCTGTGGGTCTGGGAGCCGTAATTGAATTCCACCTCTTTGAATTTATTAGCATCAGGCGTTTCTGCAGCCTCTAAATGAATGCATATATTCCTGCTCTTTATTACAGGAGAGGCAGAGCACTTCATGCTGCTGATGATGCATCACTGTAGCAAGTATGAAGTATGTGTAGGTGGCTGGATGCATATTTCCTCTCCAACTATGGCCTTGTTTCAATTACAGAAACAACCTCTACATAGCAGAGCATCTGTGTGTGTGTGTGTGTGTGTGTGTGTGTGTGTGTGTGTGTGTGTGTGTGTGTGTGCTGACAGGCTGTGAAGTGCCTGTTGTAATCAGCATTGTATTCCCACTGCAGACGTATGTGTTGGTATAGACGCTGGAGCAGCTCATAAACGGAGCGGTGAGCCTTGTTTATTCAGCGCTGTACATGGGATTAGATTGAGCTCATGAAATGTTAATGCACTCACATGCAGCATCTTCTCTGCTCCGCTCTTAAATCAATTCAGTGGAGCTTTATTAGAGAGACATGTGAACGTGTCGGCAAAGCAGATTCTTAAAGGGATAGTGCACCCAACATGTAAATTCAGCCATTATCTACTCACCCATATGCCGAGGGAGGCTCAGGTGAAGTTTTAGAGTCCTCACATCACTTGCAGAGATCCAAGGGGAGAGGAGGTAGCAACACAACTCCACCTAATGGAGGCTGACGGCGCCCCAGATTCAAACGTCCAAAAACACATCATTGAAACCACAAAATATCTCCATACTGCTCGTCCGTAGTGATCCAAGTGTCCTGAAGCCCCGACATAAAAAGTTGTTTGGAAAAACCTCATTTGAACTCTGTTTTTAGCCTCACTGTAGCCTGTAGCTCTGACTGCCTCTCTGGGCACCGCGCTCACATGTGTGTGTGCTATTGCGCGAGACGTCATGTTTTATAGATAATGGCTTAATTTTCATTTTTGGGTGCACCATCCCTTTAAACAGAATGAAGTACAAAATACAAACAGTGAATATTTAAAGGTTCAGTGTGTGCGTCACTCAGTGTTGATACAGCGCAGACCTCTGTGTGTAAAGACACAGTGGAGTCTCGTCCTGAGCACAGAGTGATGTGATGCTACTGCTGTGTGTTGTAATCTGAGCTTCTCTGTGGTTTGTTGTGGTGAGCCGGTTTAGTGCTCATGTGTCAGAGTCCTGCATTCATTAAATGAACTCGGAGGAGACGAGGAGGCTTTCAGAGGAGAAGGAAGCGAGGTTACACGAGTGCAGCATTTGCAGAAGTCTTTTACTGACCGACACACCCTCTGATTGGATATCAGTTATTGATTGGAAAGCTGATCGGACTGATCTCATTGTGAAAGCAGAGACAGATTTATATAGATAGAGTTAAAGTCAGAGTCTGTCTGTCAGCAGGAAACACTTTTATATCACTGATCGTTATTTCCATTCAGTCACACCTGAGGCTGATTGTTCCTGAGCGTCGCAATGAATTTCACATTTCCCTGAAACATTTGGCCTAATAAATTATTTCAGTGTTAAAAAAACATCATAATCATATTGTGGGTTATTAGATAATGAACTCATAATCAGAATATCAATAAATACAGATGCAAATACTGAATGCAGAATTTATGTGCAGGTGTTTGTTAGACAGAGAGGAAACACTGCTGCTCTGCTACTGAGAACTGGATCTGCATCTTCATCATTATTTAAACACATACGTCTCATTTTATTAAAGCATATTCCCTGCCCCTTCTCTGCTTGCATCTCGTCCTCACATCTCTCCCCCGTGTCCTACGAGGCCGGAGCCAAGTGCGAGGACGAGATGCAAGTGAGGGAAGAACCCTAGCCCAGCCCCCCCGAGTGAAGAGACGAGAAAATTACAACGACTCAGCAAAGTTAACACACACTGCAAAAACAAGCACATGAAGCCGATTAATGAAACTGAAATATCTTTCTATGTAATGAGGAAAACTCTGTGTGTGTGTGTGTGTGTGTGTGTGTGTGTGTGTGTGTGTGTGTGTGTGTGTGTGTGTGTGTTCCACGTTTTTCTCCTCACTGACTTGGTCAATCCATGTGAAATTTGGCACAGTGGTAGAGGGTCATGGGAGGATGCCAATGAAGCAATATTACATCAATTGGCCAAAGGGGGGCGCTATAGCAACCCATTGAAATGTCAAACTTTGAATGGGCATATCTCATGCCCCGTATGTGGTAGAGACATGAAACTTTGCACAGAGATGCCTCTCCTCATGAGGAACACATTTGCCTCAAGAACCCATAACTTCCGCTTATATAGATTTTCCACCATTTTGAATTTTTTGAAAAACACTTCAAATGGATCTCTTCCTAGGAAGTTTGAGCGATCTGCATGAAACTGGGTGAACATAATCTAGGGACCAATATCTAAAGTTCCCTCTTGGCAAAAGTTGGAAAACTTCCTAAAACTGAGCTTCTATAAGGCAATGAATATTGCGGGCGTGGCTCATCACATAAAGGTGTAGAACATCTCAAGGGTTTCACCCATCACCACGCAACTTTGTAGGCATATGACCACACATAATCTGAGGACCCCTCCATTATTGAGCCCATCAAACAAAATGGGGGCTAGAGAGCTCATTTCTTATCTAGGCCTAACCGCCATATGGATTTTTACTAAACTTGGTAGATATGTAGAACAGGACGCCTCAAGGTGACTGGAGAAATTTAACTCTAATTGGCAACTGGGTGGCGCTATAACAACAGAAAAATGCTTCAAAATGGCTAAAATGCAACCGATCGCTGTGGCTCCCCCTGTGGACCAATGTTGGTGTTGTTTCTAATGTTTGGTATGACTAAGTCATGGTATGGTATGCTGCTGCAACAAGGGCTAGCTGCACCTTTCCCATGTGAACTACCAGTGCGCCCCACCTTTAAGTCAATACAACATATAGACACTTTAACTATCTGCCTTTCAACGTGCTACCTCAACTACTAATGTACAGTTTTAGCCCACTAACTATCCCACTATTGGCAATGGTACTACTGTACTTTCAATAAAGCAGTCGTACTATGAAAGTCACAAACACTCTGTCTGAATACATTGCTCTCCTTAATGGCTTCAGTTGACTATTTAATCTGCGATTTCCTATGACCTGTATCCCAAACACACACCATGTGAAACTGTACGTGGGCAACTGTGCACTCAGTGGGTATGGACTAGTTATGGATAAAACAGAAATAATCTACCCTGTGTCTAACATGGAGCAGGTGGCCTGACGACAGTGACTGCTGTCAGAAATCTGTATGGAGGAAACCTTTTCATATTGACCCTGCCAAGTGTTGCTGTGACTTAACGCTCCTGTTCCTAGGTAATGAGACAGTGTTGGACGAGGGTCTTGTTTCCATGTATTAGCCGATTAATTCACAAACACAACACATGTTTTTGTCCCCAGTCAGCCTCCGTACACACAGACAGTTTTAACAGAGGGTTTAATGAAGCTCTTTTGTTGGAAGGAAACGAAGGACTGTGGATAAACTTTGGGGGAAAATCCAGAGTTTTCTGTGACGACCGGTTCCAATAGTTAATTGGTAAAAACTAATTATAGTGTGTAAGGTTTAAAATTTAAATCTGTTTTATTCAGTGGGCAAAATAATTAACTTTCTGAATTTTGTCCAATTTAATCACTGTATCATTCTGCGATACTCGGCCCATCTCATGTTTTCCACTGTTTTATGAATGTGTGTATGAATCGTGTCTTTCACATTATAACAAACTGTGACCATCCTCTCCGTGTGTGTGTGTGTGTGTGTGTGTGTGTGTGTGTGTGTGTTTTAATGTCATGTGTCAGGGACTCTGAGGGTCGTAAGCTCTGTAAGAAGGTGAAGGTGGACCCGAGCTCCAAAAGTGACGGAGCAGAGCTGCTGCATTACAAGTGAGTAACCAGGAGCTGAGCTGGCTGTCACACACCTTTCCACACCTCACTGCTTTGTGGAAAGTCGTAGCGTGTTCGCATCTTAAGAAGCGTGTTAACTCCCCGTGTTGTGAGCGCTGTGTCATGTGTATCGTGTGTGTGTGTGTTGCAGAGATGGGACGTTCCACACCGAGTACAACAGGCCGGCCACCATGAAGGTGAGTGCTCAGCTGGAGTCCTGTGTTCAGCTCTCAGCTCGAGCGCAGAGCTCTTGTTCTCTCTGTGTCTGTATTTACTGACGGCTCTTCATATTCACAGGATTAATTATTTCCCACTCATTAACCATAATACACTTTCCTGTGTGCTCATTTATTCAGTTAGATAAGAGCAACGTCACCCTGTGTCTGCTTTATTTAGATTACAGGTAAACAGTTTAGGGGAAGTATACCAGTGATTAATATTTATTATATGTGTGCTATCAGGTGGACAAAAACATGTCTCCAAGTGAAGGATAACTGTGCTGTAACTGCAGGACGGGCGAATCAGCAACTGTCTGCTCACGCGGTCACGTAAAGCCGAGCTGAAAGTGACCTTTTTTTATTTATAGGCGTCTTTTACGACACTCGAGGTCACCTTACAGGATAAAGGTCGAGAAAATAACTACAGATTATTAAAGTCAACGAGATGAGGAATAAAGTCACATAAAAAAATAATAATAATAGCAACAACAACAATAACAAACAACAACAAATCAATATTCAGCAGAATAAGTTTACAGTGAATAAAATTCAGTGTAAATTGCGGACGTGTGGCTAGAAGGACAGGAGTCAGACTGAGTTGGCTGTTTGACAGAGGTGAGTTTTGAGGCAGGATTTGAAAGTCGATGTTACGGATGTCCAGTGGGAGGAGCTCCAAAGGCGAGGGGGGCGGAGCAGCTGGAGGCTCTAGACCTCATGGTGGTCAGGTGGTACAGAGGTACAGAGAGGTGGATGATGAAGGGTGAGATCTTAAAGTCAACGCGGTGTTTAACAGGAAGTCAGTGAAGCTGCTGGAGGACAGGAGTGATGTGATTGGTGGAGGCGGTTCTGGTGATGATGTCAGCAACAGATTTCTGGACCAGTTGAAGTTTGTGAATAGACTTGAGAGGGAGACCAAGAGGAAGCCAGTGATCAGTCTGGGATGTAACTGAGGTGGGAACAAGAATGTTGGCACTGTGAGGTGTGAGGGACGGGCGAAGTAGTCGTCAGGCCGACAGTGAGGCTCCAGCTTTTGGTTACTGAAAGTGAAAAAGTATACTTGGCATTCTTTGGTCACCTTATATTTTGAGTAATTACCAAGGACGTCCTGGTCCGATCTCAAAGATCGGGATCGATCCATGCATTTTTTTAACTGAACGAGATCAACTGGATTCAGCTATAGGTAGAGTCTGATGGGCTGAGACGCCTCAGCTAACGTCAGCATCCCAGACTGACTCAGCAGACTCCTTCATATCCTCCAGACTGGTATGTGATGTCACCACTCCGTCTGTTAACCCCAGGTCAGACCAAAGATTGGTGAGAAGACAGAACTGTTTTGCAGAGAGATGTGTCAGTGGTGTGAACTGGTTGGTCTGAGCTGGACTCAAGCTCAGAGCTCCATACAGTGGTTTAGCCCAATAACCCCCATGTGTTGGGTTAGTCCAATGAGGGAGGGGCCAGGAGGGGTCGGTGTTGATTGTGGGGAGCTGTTGTCAGCTTGTGGTGAGATTGTGTTATTTCAGACAGGCTCTGTGGGGACGGAGCACCTGCTGCAGCAAGCCAACACGCCGTCTGCGGTTATTTTGACTTGATCAGCGGACTTCACTACAAGCTGATTGGCTGTTGAAACAGGTGACGTGCTTTAAAACCAGCTTGACCAGCTGAGTGTCAGGTGACACCATCAGCCAGCTTGAGTCCAGCTCAGACCGGCCAGGTCACACCGCTGACACTTTTCTCTGTGACGTTCTGAAATGGTTTTGTCTTGTTGTAAATCTTTGGTGTGAACTGGACTTCAGGTGTTTGATCAGTCCGTCTCGTTGTTGGGTTGCTCTGCAGTGGAGACAGTTGTTGTCAATGTGGGAACAGAAACTTTCTCTGCAGGATTCTCCTCCTTTGAATCAGACTTTCACTGAAGTTCACACACATCTGCATCTGTCAAACAGCCAACAGGATTGGTCAAACTCTCCCGTCACATGCCAGATCTTGTGCAGTCTGAATCAGAGCCAAGACGAGGAGCAGGAGTCTAGTTTTCTCTCGACCCACTTGAATAACAATATGCTCTGTACAATATGTTTATTATAAGATTTTTGCCCAATGATACAGAAATAAAACTCTATACTCCGGCTTTAAGATTCTCTAAAATAAGTAGCTCTGAGTTCTTCTCTTGGTTGATCTCAGTTTATGAGCGAGCCATCATCAGGAAATCTGGGAGCTATAACTCCTTTTGTTTGTGACTGTTATGACTTTTATTCTGCCTGCTCGTGTTTGGCTCATATTTCTTGTGGTGGCAGATGGAAAGGCCTCTGAAACAATAAAACACCAAAAGTCTCAGTTCTCAGCATTACCAAGTAATCCTGATAATAACATCATTATCATTAAATATTCTGCGCGTGTCCACGCTGTCATTATTGCAGCGCTGCTGAATGAAATATTTCCTGCTGTTGCCTGTGCAGACATATGGTTCATTATATTTACAGGGAGCTTTACCAAGCCCATTACCAGACACTTAAAGGTATTGAAATAGCTCTGACACCTCTTGGATGGACGAACATGTTGGTCTATATGAGTCTCCATCTGGCACAGCCTACAGCGTCGCCTGTACTAAATTTAGGAGCATTTTCTGCAGCGTTTCACTAAATCATCACCATCACGCTGTTGTTTACAGGATCAGTGTGTGCCAGCCACCACTTGGAGCTTGATCTAAGAGCTGCCTTTGTTCAGTGATTCATCTTTTACTGTCTTCTTCTCCATTCAGTCCATGGTAGCCTTCTTGAAAGACCCCTCAGGACCCCCGCTGTGGGAGGAGAACCCCGAGGCGAAAGACGTCGTCCACATAGAGTCAGAAAAAGTAAGTAGTGACCTGAACAAGCTTTGAGCTTTGGAGAAACTGTGAAGAAGCTTTGTTAATGAAATGCATCCTGAACATTAGTGTGAGACAGAGAGGAGGCAGTGAGTGTGATGCAGGGTCCACCTCTCATCTCCTGTCCTGATGAGGGTTTGATCATCTTTAGACACGGCAGCTCGTCCACTGCAACACAAACCTCACACATTAAAGCAACATATCAGGCTTTATCTTCAAAGAGCTGCTCAGCGTCATTCATGAAGTTTGTTAGAGCAGCACTGTCTCCTGACACAGCATAGAAACCAGCTCTTGTCCAGATGGGTCAGACGGCACTCATATAAACCTCTCAGCACATTCACCCACAGCCTGACGACCTGAGACGGGTATAGTGAAAGGTTTACTACACACGAAGTGCCTGTGACTGTTTGGAAACACAACACACTTGGCCCCTCCTCCCTACACTGTTTCTAAGTACGCAGCTACTCTACAACTTTAGGAACACTACTGTTAATTAGCTAATTAAGCTAACTGCCGCCAGCTACATGTCCAACAGAAAACAGGCCGACTCTGCATCGTCCTTTATTCCAGTCCTCTGAAAGTGAAAGTCAGACCCAGGTTTTGGAACGATCTTTGTGCTCTTGGCATTTTTCTTTTCATTTCTGTCTTTAATTTTTGTAGCTTCTTCTTTGATAGGTGCTGCTGTTAAATGTCCTGAACATATCAAAATAATAAGAAAATATGGTAGAATAATAGACGTAGACTCCTGTTTTAAAGCCTGAAGTTTGGCATCTTGGAGTTTTGGAGCCAGATGTGACCATATGGGAGAGGGCGGGGCGAACTCTAACGCTAGCTGCTAGCTCGGTTAGCAAGGTGCATCAACAGTAATGGTGAAACTATGAAAATGCTGTTGCTAATGCTAACTTTTGCTAGCAAAAACAACCCTAAAACCATTAAACCAAAATGTACGGACTGGAAAAACTGAACATTTGACTCTGAACAAGAGTTTGTAAGGGCCGTACACGTGCAGCATCTTGCTGGGTGCTACTGTTAACAAGCACGGTACCATAGCCTGTTGTACCTGAAACCCTGAGGTCAGAGCGGATCTACTTCCTGTTTGAAAGATGTCTGTCAGCTGTGGTTGGTCGGTCCTTGTCACATGACATATTGCGCATGCTGCTGTGCTCCAAAAGTTGAACTCAGTTTATCTCAGGGTGCAGCCGTCGCTGCAGAAATAGGTGCTCAAGAGTGCAGGCGTGCAACAATGTCGCTCTGGCATTTGAGCGTGCCTGCTGTACAGCTACATTAAAAACAATGAATTTGAGGGCGCAAAAACGCGGCATCTGTACGGCCCCTTAGGCGAACACAGTTTTACAATTAACAATTACAAACTGAAAACACACTGAAATAGCAACAGCTACAGCGACGCCTTTACTCTGTGAATCTGGGGTTACACCACGGTTATGTTGCCTAACCAGTGTTGTGGCCTCAGGAGCACCTTCCCAACACACGGCACCCACCTGTCACTCAAAGAGACCACGTTCGTAATTATGCGTAACTCTAGGCCTTAATAACATTCAAACAGGTGAGTTACATTAAAATTCACCCTATACAGTCGTCATTAACGGGGGAATTTGCTATAGATACCAAGTAGGCTGCAAACATGTTTATTTCAACATGTTAGCGTGGGGACTGACTCGCTCTTGGAGCCAGCCTCAAGTGGCCGTTTGAGGAACTGCAGTTTTTGGCAAATAAGCGTTAGTAGCCTCTTGACAACAGAGCAGATTCTCTGGAGATAAAAACACTGTCTCACACACTTCTAGTCTGTGATTGATTGAGAGGGATCACTGTTGAGTCCACACATTGTTTTTTGGTAGAGTCCTGCACAGTACATCTCTAATGAGCAGCAGTCGTGTCAGTTTTCTCTCCTGCTGATCCACTGACGCCTGGAGGCTTGTTGAAGGTGTCAACAGAAGATTGTGCTGATTATGGGTGTTTGCAGGAAGTAGCTGAGCTCATGAAGGTGGTGATGAGGAGGAGACACTGGTATGGGGTCTGATCTGTCTGCCGTCCACAGAAGAAAGTCCTTCTTTCTTTACTCTTTTTTTTTTTTTTTTTTTTTTGGTCTTTGCTGATGTGATGACTGCGTAATATACACAGTCTAACAAATTGCTGACAGAGCAAAGATGATGGCGTGCTTGGTTATTACAGAGCTCTGTATGCTAAACACTGAGACTTTGGGAAATGTACCCCCGAGCAAACTGTCAGAGGAATGAAGCTGTTGTATCTCATCACTGACACCAAGCTTTTATCAGCATTAGGGATGTTTCTGTCCGACACATTCAAGTACATCTCTTTAGTTTAACAGATATTACAGCTTGTTAATGATCTTCTTCTTCTCTCTCAATGTTTTTAAGGACTTCAGGAAGCTGCTGAAGAAAGAGGAGAGGCCGGTCCTCTTGATGTTCTACGCTCCCTGTGAGTCTTTCATTATCACAGTATTCAGTCGCTCACAGTGACGGGGACAAGTGGTGCTCTCTCTGTTAGACTGATTGGACGTGTTGTGATCGGGGAAAGAAAGAAAATGAGAAACCTTCATATAAGATGCCTCGTTTGAAGAGAGCATGAAGTATGTGACTACATCAAAAGCCTGGGGCAAAGTAGGCAACACTACACCGCAGAGTCCTGCACAGGTCCAGGTGAAAACCCGTAAAGCTCAACACCAGAATTGACCCGTTGGCTGTCATTATGTCTAAGTCAAAGCTGCACCAGATCAACACCCACGATCAACCCCCCCCCCCCCCAGGCTCCAGTCCCTCACATGCAGCTGGTTCTCCGTCTCTTTGACTGGATGGTGGAAACACTCAATCACTGCCAGGTTAGGAAACATGTTAGCATGCTCCTTCCACCACCATCAAACCTCCAAAGGATCCCAACTCCATGTAGGCTGCCACCTCATCCTCGGGCTGCAAAGTGTCATGGCTGGAGTTCTCCACGTCGGTGACCAATGTGACCACGGGGTCAAAGGTTACACTGGTGTCAAAATATTACACATATACTGCACATCATTTTACTGCGTTTTATTCAGATTTTTGTTCACACCCACTGCCTGCCCACGTGCAGTTCAGTTTTACCTGTGACTTTACATAAAAACATATTTTCAACCATTACACAACTTTACCTGCGGGTACTGGACCTGGTGCAGGACTCTGCTGTCATAATTAGAGCTGGGTACCTTTTAGATATCGACCCAGTACCAAGTAGTATCAAAACTTCTCCAGTCAAAGGATACCTGCATGTGATTCTTTTTACTCTATACTGTAGACTATATTTTTATCATTTTGCTCACAAACACTCACTGCAAGCGTTCTTCGAATTGAATACAAGGTGTGATTAACCCAGTATAGCAGCTACAACCCTTCCAGTCCGCGGTGTGGTGAAGTCGAACAAGGTGTATTTGACAAAGTTGACAGTTGAGAGATACTGAGATGCTGTTTGTGAGTGAAAGCAAACTCTAAGACCCAGTGCAATAAAGCTTAAAGGGATAGTGCACCCAAAAATGTAAATTCAGCCATTATCTACTCACCCATATGCCGAGGGAGGCTCAGGTGAAGTTTTAGAGTCCTCACATCACTTGCAGAGATCCAAGGGGAGAGGAGGTAGCAACACAACTCCACCTAATGGAGGCTGACGGCGCCCCAGATTCAAACGTCCAAAAACACATCATTGAAACCACAAAATATCTCCATACTGCTCGTCCGTAGTGATCCAAGTGTCCTGAAGCCCCGACATAAAAAGTTGTTTGGAAAAACCTCATTTGAACTCTGTTTTTAGCCTCACTGTAGCCTGTAGCTCTGACTGCCTCTCTGGGCACCGCGCTCACGTGTGTACACTAGCGCGAAACCAGCGAAAGCACGTGAACACACATGAACACGGTGCCCATGTCTCACGGCATGCCCACACACGTGAGCACGGTCAGCCTCCATTAGGTGGAGTTGTGTTGCTACCTCCTCTCCCCTTGGATCTCTGCAAGTGATGTGAGGATTCTAAAACTTCACCTGAGCCTCCCTCGGCATATGGGTGAGTAGATAATGGCTGCATTTTCATGTTGGGTGCACTATCCCTTTAAGTTTTACTTCACTGTATCTGACTATCTGCTGCTCCGTCTGTGCCCAAAATCGCTCAACGCTGCGAGAGTTGTGGGTAATTAATAACTGAACGGTGTATATATTCTAACAGCGCTCGTAATGAACGATCCAGCTCCAAAAAGCAAAATCAAAACATGGCAGCAGATGTTTTAAATAAATGAATTTGTGGAACCCTGCAGTTTGACTGTGTTTCATGAGCAGGGATTGACATGACTGACAGCTGTTTCAGTAATTATGAACAGAAGTTACTTTGATGAAAGTTACGGACTGTAGCTTTAAACCTGAGGAGAGAACAGTGGAGACAGAGACCAGGACGTAACCAGCTGTATATGAGCCCGAGGTGGCTGCTGATGGCAATTAGTTGTTTTTTTTACCACCTAAATGATTCAATTATTTAAATTATTGTAACATCCTAATGTTGGTGCATGTTTTTAAGCAGGCTGATCTGTTAGTCTACCCTCATGTTGGGTTGGGTGTTCACTTCAGACCCTGTTGTTAGTCAGAACTCAAATATATTGAGTTTACAGTCGTGTAAAACAGACGTGTGAAGTGGAAACTCTGAGTGTCAGCATGTTTCCTCTGTAAATTACTTAAACCATGGATTGATTAAGAAACTTGTTGACATAAAGTCTGTTGAGTGTGTGAATGATGAACCGTCCGATCGCTCCGACACTCATTTAAAAGTCAAAGTGTTAATGTGTGGTCTCCTTTTGTCGCTCAGCAGTGAAGCCTTAACGTGAGCTTTCCCCTGGTGTTGTTCCAGTCAGTGGTTTCAGCACATCACATCTTTCACAGCAGACAACACACTGCAAGCTGCTATTGACAACAAAACAATTCCCCTGGCAGCTGATGGGGAATTTTTTGACAGTGCTATCGATGTTGTCAGAGCGATGGTTCCCATTGAGTTCTCTGTAATAACTTGTGTTGGTCTGCTTTGTGTTTCGGTTGCAGGGTGCGGCGTGTGTAAGAGAATGCAGCCCATCTTTCAGCAGGCGGCCACAGAGACCAAGGGAAGATATGTAAGTGTGCTGAATCTCCGTCCACTGTTTTGTTGTATTAACTGATCTCCGATCTGCCGCCGTCCTCCTCTGCAGATCAGATGAGATGCGTCCGCAGTGAGTGTGTGCATGGTTAGCTTGGCACTGTGCGGGAGCTCAGTCTATCGGTGCACTCGCTCTCAATGAAAACTGTCCCCGACTGGATTTCTTGCAGAACTTCTCACAATCAAAAAACCTCAGCAAGTTTTGATTCAGCGCCATAATAACCCAGATGGCATTTAAAGGCAGTTCAGAACCCTGATCCCTCTCTGCTGGACGTGATTTATATGTTCTGTATTTTGCTTTGCATCGACCCCCCAGAGCAATTACAGCAGTTCGTTCGGAGCCGACCGATCGAGCCCTGCGATCTGTTTTTAATTATTTCATTGCTTTATATTACAGTACAAGTATATCATCAGTGACTGTATGAGATGTGTGTGTTACCTAGTGTTCAGCTGGCACCTGCGGCCACTATTAGAGGCTAATGTCCTTCCAGCTGATGTTTACAACCTCCATATGGATTAAATGTCAGTTCAGCCTGACCCGTCTGTGTGTTTACCTCCCAACTTCTCCTCTCCCTCCTGTTTTCATCCTGTGTTCTGCTCCTCCCTGCTCTCATGGGTCCCCTAAAGACCCTCGTTGTCAGTTTGCAGACGAGCAGCATTACAGGAGGGGGGGGGGTCTCTGCTCCCAGCTGTTGTAATGTTTGTAACAACACTGGAGAGATGCGTGCTCAAAGGAAACCAGAGGCATATGTGATCAGCTAGGGAAACAAATGCTTTGTGTTCGTAAACACTCGTCCTCGAGCAGCAGCAGAAGAAGAAGAAGAAGAGGGAGAACGCCTGGTACAGTGAGAACAGAGAGAGGCAGCCGCCTGAGGAGACAGTGAAGTAGACCAGCTCATCTTGTTTGCCTCACGCTAAGACGCAGAGGAATGAAAAGATAATTAACTGCATTTTTGTTTGATTGTCAAGCGTGCTTTTAAGTAGTGGAAATTTAAGCCTCTCCACTGGAAATTAACAGTGTGCATACAAGCTCCCTGTGGAGCACAGAAAGTGTGTGTGTGTGTGTGTGTGTGTGTGTGTGTGTGTGTGTGTGTGTGTGTGTGTGAGATTTGAATACTGAATTGGTGCTAAGACAAGTTGTACAACATATTTCTTACCTTTGTGTGAACAACACATAAAGATGTGAAGTGAACACATCTCGTCAGGCTGAAACAGATTAATGTGGGGAGTTGATGTCATTGCATCATTTCTATATTTTAAAGGTCCAGTGTGTCATATTCAGGGGGATGCAGTGGTATCTAGTGGTGAGGATTACAGATTACAACCATCTGAAACTTCTCCTGGTTAGAATTCCTTCAGTGTTCATTGTTGAGGAGGTTTTTACCAGGAGCTGAATTATCCTCAGAGGTCTCCTCCTCCTCTCAGAAACAAACAGACCTGGTGGTTAAAAACACTGAATTAAACTGTTTTCTTTTACAAATCAGTGTTTCTTCAACATCGTCTGGCATGTTGCAGACGAGCTGCTCAACCAGAGCCTACTAAGGCCCGATCACACAGAGAGCACTTTAGCATCTGGAGGCAGCTTTCTGTAATAGTTTTTAATGAGAATGAAACTTTTTGCTCGCTGTTATGGCATTGCTGCACGCCTCGTGTTTCTGCACACTCTGAGCTCAGTGGGATGATGTGAGAGGCGGGGCTTCTGTGGTGGTCACGACAACAAGTGTACAGTTGGTAACCAATGGAGGAGAAACTGGTGGTAGTGGTTGCTGGATACCCAGAGCTATACGACTTTACAAAGCACAGTTAGCACCATCTGAATAGAAAACAGCAGATAACTGCAGTACTGTAAACGTCCATGATGGAGGAGAAGCTCCTGGACCAACTGGTGGTACTCCCCATGATCCAGCCTCTTTTTTAGGGTCTCATGTACCCACACAGATCTCTGTTTATCTGCTGACAGCCTCTCACCCTCAACCAGAGCTACAGACAGCACCCTCTGCCTCAACATGGCAGCAGCTACACACTGATTACTGCAGGATACACAAACTGTAGACTGACCACACAGGAAGGTTAGGGTGAGGAGGTGATGGGTGAGGAGGTGATGGGTGAGGAGGTGATGGGCTGGTTGCCTTGAAACAATACAAAAACAAAAAGGCAACAAAGGCCTCCCATCCTGCAACCTGCAGAACACTTTGTGTGATCGGGGCCTTAGTGTGCTCACCATATTTCAGATCCAGACGTTCAGGAGGTTTACACTGTGAGCTGAATTATCCACAGAGGTCTCCTCCTCTCCAGAACAAACAGACCAGCTGATTTAAACCGGTAGAAACACTGAATAAAACAGTTTAACCTTTAAAAAAATCTGTATTTTCTGTTCCTGCTCGTCACAGAGGGGCTTCTAATAACGGTGACGTGGCTGACGTGAAAACATGAATGTCCCTATCTAGAGTCAGTGTTTGGTTTGTCTGTTCTGGGCTACTGTAGAAACATGGTGGTGCAACATGGTGATCTGTGTAGACGAGGACCTCCTCCCTGTGGAGATATAAACAGCTCATTCTGAGGGAACAACGGCACACTGATTATATTGTATATGAAATGTCTGCCTGTATACCTGTGTGAATCTGACACACCGGAGCTGTAAGTTGATTCAGTTTTATCTCTCAGCACCAGGTGTGGTGTGTAATACATAACAGGTATGATGTGTAATACATAACAGGTACATTGTTGAAGAGCACTGTCTCCTGTAAATAGATGGTGAAGGCACAGAGAGCTCGCCATGACTCACGGGCATCTTTAAAGCTGTTTTTGAACAGTGTGTTGTACAACACTTCCTCTGAGGGAACCAGGGAAGTTGCAGCTGTTTGATTTATATCAAAGAAACGTCTGTATTGGAAGAATATTTTCACTCATTCATTATTTATTTACCCACCAGCAGCGATTCAGTTGTCAGGTTCCTCACTGTTAACTGTTTTCAAAGGTGGAGCTGCACCTGAGGACCTGAGGCTTGTTCTCACTGAGGCTGTAATTTTAGGACCAGCAGAACACATCCTTTTAAAACACACAATATAATAATAAATAATAATAATAATAATAATAATAATACATTTGATTTATAATACCCTTTTCATCTCAAAGTGCTACAGATTAAAAACAAAGAAAGATAAAAAATAAATAAATAAAGGAATGGAAGGGGAAAAAAACGAGATGAGCAGTTTTAAACAAAAACGTCTAAAGCTTTGCTAAAAAGAAATGTCTTAAGAATATTCTCTCTTATCACAGGACACTGAAGTAAACGCCTCTTTAAGATCACGCCCCGTCATACTGAGCATTTATTTAATTTTATGTGCCAAAAACAATAGAACAAAAATCAGTTTCTTTGTGTTCTGATATTCAGAGTTCCCACAGTCATGGAAAACCTGGAAAAGTGTTGGAAAGATCAGGAATTAGTAAATATCATTGAAAGTTTTGGAAAAGTCATGGAATATATTTGTTTTCTTTAGTTGTCGATGTGACGCAGCTCTGACATGTGTCGATGTGTGACAAGCTGTGACAAGCTTTGGTTTACCATCATGTAGTTTCTTCATTTCCTCCTCACGTTCCATCCCTCCATACATGTCTGCAATTCTGAAATTATTATTGAATATCAGATCAGAAAACAGAAATACTGTATTGATCCCAGAGATTGGAAACTGTCATACAGTCGCTCTGATGTGAAGAATAGAGAATTATAAGACGTAAGAATAAGAGTATGAAATAGAAGTGTGTGAATATAAATAAATAAAATAGAAATGAAAATAAAATGTGCATCATGCTACAGTGTTTAACACCAGTACTTCAGATATTAAAATATTAAAGATAAAATATATGTCATCACTGTGCCGAGGCTGTAAGTGTAAATATTTAACTACTATAACAAAACACAGTTTGAGTCTGATATGTTTGATAAATGCTGGACAAAAGTTTTGAAATATTGTTCATGAAAATGTGCGTGAACCCTGAATATTAAAATCCAATCATGATTTCTTCCTGTTAAATAAAATAAGACGTGTGCTTCCATGAGCTGGTACCAACCAGTTTCAACCAATGAAATCGTTTCAACCAATGAAATTGTGACGTCCACCAGTCACTGAATCTGCAGCTGCACAGAGCTGAGACTAAGTTAGCCAGTTAGCAACAGCATGCTGCGTTTGTGTGTCTTGGTTTCCCCCAAATTATGGTGGTTACTGACCTGCAGGATAGACTTTATTCACTGTGAGGAAATTCCTGACTGCCAGCCTCCCTTCACACAAACCAGTAATGAAAATAGAATTAAAGTTTATTTTAAGAAAAATAAATAAATAAATAAGCAAACAGGGACAGATGTGCAGTAGGTTGCTGCAGATTATGCACAAGACATTTTACAGTCACAACTCTCTCCTCTCCTGTCCCTGTTACACTGTCGGGGCCTCACTGTTGTGACACTGATTTTATTATTCTAATAGGCTACATAAAGTTTATTTTGTGTTTGTAATATTTATAATTTGTATAATAAAAGAATTGATACTTGGCACTGTGGGACGATACGACACTGCCACACAAAAATATATCGTGAAACTATGCTATCCAATAATAAGAACCGTGTGCAGACAGCTCATACGTGATTAATTTCCCACAGAGTCCCTTCAACATAACTAACATTACAATGCTCATGGCAACAGTTAGTGTTCATTAGCATTAGCCTAATGTTAACATTGACATTCAAACATTTAAGTGGGCTACAGATTAGCCTGACCAGGTTATGTGATCATAAGAATGAGTTTAGGGAACAACACAGCTGATCCTGAGGAACTGCCCCAAAACAAACTTTATGTTTTCGTCTCACGAGTTTACAAACCTAAGAGCGGCCACATTGTTTCAGTGATGATGTTTCCTGGTGTGACATGCTCAGCTCAGCCTCCCCGCGCTGTGAGTTTGGCTGCAGACTTTTATTCTTGATCCAAAACAAGACTTTGACTGTCAGGACTGATGATGTTTGATGCACCTGATGAAAGGTTGTTGTTGTTTGTGTTTGTTCTGTGGTTATATTCAGTCTGGCTGAAGTCAGTTTGTCTTCTGTCTCTTACTTCAATTAAAATGTCAATAAATTGATCGCAGGAAGTGATTGTTTGATTACAGCCTGCTCGTCAACGTTCACTTTAACGAGCTTGTTTTCACCACGCCGTCTCTTTTCATACTCGGAATAATCCATCTTTTTATTTTGGAGCTCTCTGATGATGTTTTGATGTCTCACGTCCTTTCCCATTTCTTCACCTCTCTGACAGCCCACACCTCATTTTCCCCTCTGTTTTGTCTTTCAGGTTCTGGCGGGGATGAATGTGCACCCGGCCGAGTTTGACGGCCTGAAGCAGGAGTACAGCGTCAAAGGCTACCCGACCTTCTGCTACTTTGAGTGAGTGGAGTCCTCTCATCCGTCTCACTTAAGGCTCAGCCCTCACTTCCAAGGCTCCCAACATCAGAGTGGGGCCACTTCAAACACACGGTGCAGTCCAGGCCTCTTAAACACCAGCAGACGCCATGGTGGCAGACTCACACCTCACTACGGTGTCCCTGGAGGTTCAGAAGTTGCTTCTACCAGGTGTAAAGGAGAAAGTTTCTGAGAGGCTTTGCCGTCCTCTGGTATTCCCTTTGAAAAAGTAAACTCACAGAAGGTGTTGATGCAGCTGGCTGCAGCTGTACGGTCGGCTGGGATGTTGAGGTGAAATCATCAGCTGATGAATGGATTAGTTTGTAGACAAAGAAACTGTTTAACTGGTTTCAACAGTTTGAACAGTTGAACTGAATCATTGTTGAAGTGAAGCGGGAGTTTCTTTGTCTTACGTGAGCATAAACAGACTGAAGGCTCTGCGGGATTGGTTGGACAAAATCAGCAACTTGAACCTGCTGGTTTGAATTTATTGCAGTGTTTGCGTGGTATTCAAATATTGCAGTACTGCGTGTTAACTAAGAACTGCTGGGTTAAAACAACCCCAGGGGCCGTGTTGGTCTGTGGTGCGGCTGTGACAACTGGAAATGATCCAGGAAGTCGTTTTGAGGTTGGTTAATTTTCTGATGAGTCAGGATTTAGAAAGTTATGTCATGTTGTGATGTGTCTCCCAGCATCAGTAATGTTTGCTTGCTTGTATCTGATTGGCTGAGGCACTTGGTTGCCACATAATGAGGCATTCAGTTGTGCCAAAACTTTAGTAAAGTTGAGCGTCCTCGCTGGGCCATCCTGAGGCCTGTGCTTCAGGAGCCACGCTGTGCCAGTGCAGCTGCCCCATTGAAAAGACTGGAGGGCTGTGTTTGTTCACGCGGCGCTGCTGCCGGCCCAAAGACCTGAAACCAGCCAGCTTCTTAATTATTGATGTGCCAGACGGAGTAAAAGGCTTTAAATATATTGTACCAAAGTTTCTTTATCTTCAGCAACACCTTCAGGCGGCGCGTGACGTTGATTCAGCGCTCGAAATCTGTGTCGGTGACCTGATGGTTTCACTCTACTGTTGAGCTCCAGTGTTTTTAACAGACCCAAATATACATAAAATCAAAGTGTGCAGGCAGTGACACAGCGGGGGCTGAGAGTGTGACTGATAGTGTTTGTTAAAGCAGACCCCCCAGCAAGAGCATCCCTGCACCATCCTCATATTTACAGTGTTGTTAACAGTGTGCTGCTGCTGCTGCTGCTGCTGCTGCTGCTGCTGCTGCTGCTCTGTTCTCCTGCTCCAGCTTTATCATCCCCATTTCCACATTAAACACTCTCTCATTCCAGTCTGGCCTTTTAATTAGACCGGGACTGATTAAGTGCCTCTGTGGTTCGTCAGTGTGTGTGTGTGCGTTTGCCCTATTCCTGCACATGTGCACTTCTTTCGTGTGTGTGTGTGTGTGTGTGTGTGTGTGTGCGCAGGTACACGCCTGTGCGCTGGTGTGCAGCTGAGCCAGAGCTCCGGTTAGCTGGGAGCGCATTAGTGTCAGTGCGGGGCAAGCTAACGACCCAGCGATCCCATTGGCTCCAGTAATGAGCCCCTCACTGATAAACAGCAGCTAATCACTGCAGAGTAAATCGGCATCAACGCGGCTGGAGTTATCTCGCCGCTGCACCCGCTGTAAGACCAAGTGTTGAAGGTCTTTTACCTTTTCAATCCTGCTGATTAAGAAAGCTGACTACCCAGCACAGCAGCACACCTCAACTTCTATCAATTAGACCATAAAAGTGAAAGTGTTTGAGCTTCTTCGTCCTTGCCGTGTCCTCTGACAGAGACAAACACAGCAGGCTGTGCAGCATACGACTTTAATTTGACATTTCCTTAACTTGATTTTTACAAGCTTTCAGAGTGTGTTACAGCAGCAGAGATAAAGCAAGCCAAATACAGAGTCGGCCATAAATCTCTCTGATTGAATTCAAAGCAGCGGCTCTCTGCCACCGTACTCACTTCACTTTTAAAATGCAAGTTCTAAGCTCCAAATCCAGCGTGTGTAATGGTGTATCACCTTTGATAGTGTCCGCTCTGGATGTGGGGAGCTGCACCCGCGGCTGTCACCACCCTCTCACTGCCCACAGACACTTGCTATTGACACTGATTTCTCAGTTCCAGTTTCCAGGCTTCATTTAGTCACAGCCAACAGCAGAGTTGATAAAAAATCTGCTTAAGTTTTGAATCTGTGCAGCTGAGCAGGTGCTTTAGGCTCATTTCAAATGCATTACGATGGCTCACTGACATTTCTTACAGTATATGCACTTTTAAGTGAACACAGAAAATACAAGACGAGGGAGAGGGTGTCAATCATCACTCAACTTTCCCTCTAAACCTTTTGTCAGCTCCTTTTGGCTCTGAGCTCTTCTGTTTCTGAAGCTTTGACCCAGCTCTGCTTTAAAACTGGGTGTTGTTGTGTTTCCTGTGGTGGTGTGCAGGATCCTGTGTCTCTGTCCGTCACACACCACCTGCAGGACTTTGTCTCCTTAGTGTCAGTTCTGCAGGAACAGGGTTTGTCCTGGCTCAGGATGAGGTGGAGGTGGTACTGTGCATGTGTACTGAGCCGTCAGCTGGCTGAAGGAAACTCTTTTTTGCAAACAACATATTTCAGGAGTTATTAATTATGAAGGCTCTGTGGCCACATTGTTACATCGATGAGTCTATAATGTGAATTCCTGGATATCAAATATTCATATGCAGTTTCCTGTGGTCCCAGTAGAATTCATTCATTCATGCAACCTTTATTGTAACTCCTAGATACACTGCAGTAGAGCCCTCATTTACAGTGTAGCCACGTAAAACAAGATAAAAGCATTTGGACTACATTTGAGACCGAGAACACGACCATAAAACTCAGTATCCCTTAAAACACTTTGATTCTGCTGGTAAAATATAATTTACACAGATGTAGCTCTCCCCCTGTTTGTGAAGCATTTAAGAAATAATCTAAAAAACAATTGTATTTTAAGTCATCCCCTCTCAAACACTTTACTCACACTTTTATAAGTGATTTATCTTGATCATTTTACTTTCTGATTTAAATTATGAATGAATGAATGAATACTTTATTTGTCAGAATCACTTCTGAAAATTTTCTTGCGTCCAAGACACTTGTTTCTTGTGACAGAAAACAACATAATATAACAGACAAGCAGACAAAATGTCACATCAGACAAAGCATAACAAAATATGACATGAGACAACCATCGGACATGTGACGTGCTATATGTAACCTCATCAAAGTGGCTGCAGTGCCTCCAGGTCCCTACCCTAGCGGCTATTAAATGCCCCCCTGCCCTGACAAACCCGACTGATTCAACATTTTAACAGACTGAGGAGTAAAGGAGTTCCTCAGTCTGTTTGATCTAACTATGGGGACTCTATATCTCCTGTTGGATGGCAGCAACTGGTATTCTTCAAATAAAACATGTGTCGGGTCGGACAAAATATTGTCTGCCAGGGACAGCATTCATCTATTATATGCAGCTCTAAAAACTGGCTCAAGTGTTTGGCCTACAATCTTTGAGCAGATACGTAGCTGTCTCCCCAGTCGAGCTTTAAGTTGCACTGAGAGACAACTATACCATGCACTGACTCTATACTGCAAAACACTGAGAACAATGGATTGAAAGAACAATAACAGAATAGGCTTACTAGTACCAAAAGATCTTAGTCTCCTAAGGAAATAAATACGTTGCTGTATTTTGCTACAGATATAATCGATGTGTACGCTCCATGATAGAGCAGCGTCCACATGGATGCCTAAGTATTTGCAGAAAACAACTTGTTCAATATTTGTGTTATTGATAGTGACAGGTGTAGGATATGAGTTCTCTGGAAGACCAAAAATGACTTCTTTTGTCTTCTTTGCATTGATAATAAGTCCAGTTATTAAGTTATCTATTATGTGGTGGTCATCCTCTCACGTGTGTCATAACAATAAAGTTTAGCAGATGCCAGTTTGAACATTTGTATTCTAGAAAGTTGATTTAAAAACGTCCTTCTTTACATTTTAGTGGTGTAAACATAGTTGCAGTGCAGGACGATCATTGAGGAACATGTAGAGGCTCATGGAGCAATTTCAAGTTCATGTATGACATCCAATATCATAAATCACAATTTGCCTCAGAGGCTTTACAGCGTATGACAACCCTCTGTCCTTTGGTCCCTCACAGGGAAAAACTCCCCAAAAAAACCCTTTAACGGGGAAAAAGTGTCAGAAAGCTCAGCTGAGGAGGGATCCCTCTGTCAGCGTGAGCAGCGTTCACAAACACACAGTCAGACTGCTGTTAGTAGCTGCAGTTATAACCTTCAGCTGCTGATATAAAACTATATTATTACACCAAACCGAAAGGGAAAATGAGTTTCTGTAGTAATTTATTTTTTTTCTTCTGTGGTGACGAAGACGTTACCAGCAGAAACACGTTGGTGCAGTGGAGCCAACCCCGCCTCACTGCGCTCCAAACCACACGGCTCTTCTCTTCCTGTTAGCAGCACCTGTCCAGGTGTGCTGAGCTGAACACAACACAGCGCCGCCACATAAAGTCGCAACTGCAGTTACAGATGACAGAAATCCATCAGGTGCAGCGCTTGTTAGAAAATTGTAGTTTCTGATGAAGACGCTGGTCAGAGTTGGTGAGACTTGATGCGATGGAGGCGGCTGCCTGGTGATGCTCAGTGCTGGAGGAGCCGTGAGGAGGTGGAGAGGAGTCACACCTCACAGCTTTATGAATTAGATGAGTTTGGTCCTTTGCATCAAGAATGAAAAACTGTCACCTGACTCTGGGTCAGATTGTTCATGTTTTTATCAGATGAAACCCAGTCTAATGCTGGCATTAAGGCTTCATGTTTTCAGTGGACATCTCGCTCTCGTGAACACGATATCTCAAGAACACTTCAAGGGGATGTCTTCAGATGTGACACAGATGTTCACTTGGACCGAAATAAACATGTGTTGTCAGTTAAAGTATAAGTGAAGTAAGGTTTCACTGAATATGTTGTTTGTGTCAGAGGACAGATTTTATATTAACTGTGGTTTGTAAACTCTTTGAACAGGACGGAGACGTGATGGTGACCATCACTAACAGAAGGTTTGTTCCTCTGCCTCGTTGTCTTTCAGGAAGGGGAAGTTCCTGCACCACTATGAGAACTACGGAGCCACAGCCAAGGACATCGCAGACTGGATGAAGAAGTGAGTATGGTCTTCATCACTTCACCCACTGAAGACACACTCAGACCCGTTACTTCCAGATGTTTGTGTCCACAGCTGTTTCACTGCAGCTGATAAAAACAATGAAGCTCCTGCACTACATTCAGCCTTCAGTCCCCACAAACAAACTGCTTCACCTTCTCCTTGTACCATGGTCTTCATCACACCTGCTCTTCTCACCCTGCCTCACCTCGTCACGTTGTCGTCAATCTACACCTGCTCTGTTCTTGTCTCATTTTTCTTTCTCACCTGGCCTCACGCTCTCTGCTTGTAACCCCGTGTCTCCACCGCGCTCTCCCTCCACGGCTCGGCTCCTCCTGTTTGTCATGTGTGTCGAGGCCAGGCTGTGACGTCCTGACCGTCCACAGGCTGCAGCCACAGGGCACAGAGCAGCTTCACGGCTGTCGCAGGAAACGGAGCGAGACAGGCAGAGGATGTATTCAGGCTACCTTCTCTTCAGCCCAGAGCCATAACAGCTCAGAGCTTTAATGCTCTGATTATTCAGAGAGCTGCAGTATCGTTTAGTTTCCAGGCTCCCAATCAGGCCATCAAGTGGACAGAACGGTTTCCATTAGTGGGCCTGATATATTGATTACACTCAGCTTGTTCCACACAGGATGTATAAAATGACTCTATTGTAAACATCAAGTCTAAATTGTCACGTCATTTTTCTTTTGAAGCCACCAGCTGAGACTCGCTTTGAGGTTTAGCTTCTCTCGCTCTCTCACTTCCCCGCTCATTCAGACTGCTCTCCCCTGGGCGATAGCGTGTGAGCAGGCGAGGTGTGTGTTTTCATACCTGCAGGGCTCCAGACTGCGAACATTTAGTTCCATGTTACGACCATGTAGCACCACTGTGACATGCTGATAATGTTGTTATATGAATTGGAGAGCTGTTAACCTGTTTCCTGCTCACAGTGAATAAATCCTCATGTTTAAAAGCGTTGCTGTGAAGGTTTAACCTCCTGCTAACAGCTAACTGTTGACCTGAAGCTTCGAGCTAGCAGCAAAAACTTCAGCACTTCCTGTCTGAGACAAAGTGCTTCAAAATAAAAGCACCAGTGGTTCCACTTTGATTTATTTCTTTGTAACACAACTTCATTTAACTTTTTACTAACAGCACTGGAGCTGGGTTCAAACAATCGATTCATCGGATGCACATGTAAACAGTCCCCATTCTAGAATAAACGCTACCGTATGGAAACCATGCGGCCGGTTGGAGCTCAAATTGAGTGGGAAACAAAGTCCAGTGTTCACTTAGCTGGGCGTAACTTAGCTGGGCGATGTCCGTGGATAGCTGCCTCCGTGAGAAGAGAACAGAAGGAAGGGAGGGGGGTATCACTGTCCGAGGGCTGCCGTAGAATGGCAACCAGGATGTCAGCCGACCAACACTCGCTACTCGCTCCCTGGTTGCGGCGATTTGCGATGCTGGCCAGCTAGGAATGAACTAGCAGCCAGTACAGTCCAGTCCTCTCTGGTCTAGCTAACATTTAGCCGTGTTATTTACTGATCCATTAGAAAGAAAGCTAGCTGGACATGGGTTTTGAAGCCTCTTTGGTCACGGAGCTCCCTCCATCTCTTGAACGCCTGACTGAGGTTTACTCTTGTTTTTCCTCTTCTTTTATCACTCTCCTTTTTGCTCTTCTTTGCCTCCTCACACAGAGGAGCTCCTTTTCTTTTGCTAGGCCGTTTTTCACTTGTCTCCAAACTTTGTCCGTCTGCCATTGTGCTCGTGACTCAACTATCTCATGCCCAACTCCTCATAAGGACCAGCTCCAGTCCCTGATTGGCTGACCGACCAGTTTCACAATACATGACGCGTTTCCTGCCGTAAAGAAGATTTTTTTCGCGAAATTTTGCCCCCGGTGGCAGAAGCTTATTGCACAGATTGCAGAGCCACTAAGTAACCTATGTAGACGCTGATAGTCTGATTTTACTGTGGACACATCATGAGATATTTAGGAAGAGATGCTATCTGTTGTCTCTTTAAATGGAGGTATTACCCTGAGTATAATTGCTCCTCATATTTTAGTAATATGGTTAAACTTACACATAAATAAGCTCCATGTGGTGAAAAGGTGAAGCCTCCTCACATCTGCAGTTTGTCCTGTCAGAGTCTTTTTTCTGTTGATGAGGAAAAGCTGAAAACAGTTTTGCAGTGACGGTGTCAGAAGGTTTTTCAGGATAATTTGCTGCGTTCATTTTCTGAGACTTTGTGTCCATTGTCTCAGATATTTTATCTCTCAGTGGGTTATCTCTCCTACGGTGCCTCCCAAGTTCTGATGAAGTCTCAGCTGTCTCAGTTTTTATCCTTCCCCTTTCAGTTTCACTCGTTCACCCTTTTCTACGTACTGAATCATTCGCTGTCTGCGCTGTCAGGAAGTCCTACACTAAAGCATAAAGTTGTTCACTTCAGTTACACAGTTCTAGTGTTTTTGAAAAGATACGCAGCCTCATGTGGCCTCAGCCCGTTGGCTCAGGACGGAGTGTTCGATGATGAGGAGAGATTGTGGAAGAGGAATATGTGTGTGTGTGTGTGTGTGTGTGTGTGTGTGTGTGTGTGTGTGTGTGTGTTTCTTTTTAAATGACTTGATTTCACTTGTTTATATCTGTGTCCACTCGTTCTTGGCATTGCAACACTGTGCTCTGTCATTAGGGCAGGGCTGCATCAGTCCAGATGTGTGTGTGTGTGTGTGTGACATATTGGCTGGAGAGCATGCTACAGCTGTGTCTGATTTTCCCTTCATACAAATTACACGCCAGCTGGAACGTGTCTGCTTTGTTAAAACGTCCCTCACCTTCGCTGCCCTTGCTGTCTCTCCTTCCTGTTTCAGCCCTCAGCCCCCCCAGCCGAAGACCCCCGAGGTGCCGTGGTCGGAATCGGACTCCTCGGTCTTCCACCTGACCGATGAGTCTTTTGACAGCTTCCTGGAGGAACATCCTGCCGCCCTGGTCATGTTCTACGCCCCCTGTGAGTAAGACAGCACGCTAAAAAAGAGCAGTGCTGCAACCGCTGATTAGTTTTATAGTAAATCAATGATTTAATGTATACTGTGTCATAAATTAGTAAAATAATTATCATCACAATTACCCAGAGAGGATATCTTTAAAGTGGAAACAGACAACTTTAAACCCTTCCCGAGTGTTTTCAAGTGATATTATTTTGGTTCCGCTGTCGCAAAGACGACCAGATCACTTTCCTGTTTCCTCAGAGCCGAACAGATACCACAGTTTCTCTGCTTCTGCCACCACTTTCCATTTCCACCACAGGGTATAGTAACTGTAAAGATCAGACCGGAGGAACTTTTTCATTGGTCTATGAATCCCTTGTTTATTGCGTCTGCATCACAAGAACTACAAACCATCAGAGATCTTAGAGCGCTGTTTTTAAAAGTCCTATTTAGGGTTAGCTTCTCTCCCAGCTCAAGAGGAACCTTGGTCCAAAAATGCCTGTTAGTCCTTGGGAACTGGTGACAACCACTGGTTCCAACCAAGGTGTGCAGAAGAGCATCTCTGAAGCAACAACACCTTGTCCAACCTTGAAGCAGATGGGCTACAGCAGCAGAAGACCACACCAGGTGCCACTCCTGTCAGCTAACAACAGGAAACTGAGGCTACAATTCACACGGGTTTTCTCACCAAAACTGGACAATAGAAGATTGGAAAAACCACATTCAGATGGAAGCATGGATCCATCCTGCCTTGTATCAACGCTTCAGGCTGCTGCTGCTGCTGCTGCTGGTGGTGTAATGGTGTGGGGGAGATTTTCTTAGTACCAACTGAGCATGGTTTAAACACCACAGCCTACCTGAGTATTGTTGCTGAGCGTGTCCATCCCTTTATGACCACAGTGTACCCATCTTCTGATGGCTACTTCCAGCAGGATGTTTCAGCACCTTGTTGAATCTGGTCAGTGAGTGTATGTTGGAATAAACTGCAGTGCATGTGTTCATCATGATGAAGAAAGATGTCACCCAGAACAGCAGCAGTGTGGTGTGTGAGATCTTTGGCACAGATGAAAGGTATTAGAGAGATTATAGTTTTGGTCTTCTCATGGACACGTATTGACAGTTAAACCAAAGAGTAGAAGCAGCTTTGTCCTTTAACAACCTTCTTTCCTCCATCAGCATATGGAGAATCTTCAGCAGAGAGAAAGTAGTTTCAATTGTAAAACATGTGCAGCAGCGTGTCAGAGGAGCCTCACATTCCTTCCTGCTGTGTAAAACATTGTCGTGCACATCCTCTCGGGCAGAACTCTTATTTAGTCACACAAATAACATCACTGTGTCACTGTCATGCTCGGCATTAACAGGCAGAGACTTGAAATGAAAAACAAACTCAGCTGGCTGTAGCAACGTTAGCTTTGTGTCCCACACGATCACACACAAGGCTCATCCTCGCAGCAGAACACTTCAGCGTTGCCATATGGTTCACATAAGCCCGCTTGTCATTTTTATTCACGCACCATCCTGCTGTTGTTACGCACAACTTTGTAAACATGCCAGACTTTGTGAGTGGGTTAGGTTGTTCTTTTCCACTTCCAGATTGCTTTGCTTTGGTCCAGCCGTCCTGCGTGTGAGGGAGCTGTCCAGAGGAGATTTAGCGTGTTGATAAATGCGACCCTTTGCTGTAAAACATGCAAATATATTCACCCTATTTAGAAACACATTCAGAGCAACAGCTGCACCACACCATCTAAACGTGTTGCAGCCTATTTTAGGACCTTTATTTTTCTCCTCTACAACTGACTCTTCCTCTGACTCCATCACCTCCACCTTCAGCTCACCTCCTCATCCTCTCTACCTGCCCAGCCCCCCCCTCCTCTCGGTGCTCGTCTCTGTCTGTATAAAGACATGAATAAATAAGAGCTTTCACCATAATGATGAGTCGTTGTTTTCAAAGTTTCATCACACATTGTGCAGCAGAGTTTTCGTAGCTTCCAGGTTGCCAGGAGCTCTGCTCTCCACCCAGAGGGCAAACGCACTCTCCAGCTGTTGAAGTGATAAAAGACACGCTTAACTCTGCAGAGGGACCTGCTGCATCCACCGCCTCATTATTCAACGCCTCAAACTCCAAAATATTTCCCCCTAATATCTAAACTCAGTTCTGCCAGTTGGCAAAAAAAGAAAATGTCCTGACGCTGGAATTCAGTGAATATGATCGGCCAGAGAGACAGAGCCAAGTGACATAATTTCATTTATCAGGTCAGTCTGTGAGGAATGTGAAAACAACTATGATGCAAGACGCTCAGAGTCGGAGACACTGAGGAGCTGCTCAGACCAGCTGTTTGTTCCTCACTGCATTTGTTACGTACATGTGAATCTGAACTTTGAGTTGTTTAAATTCACATTTGAAGAAGCTGGGCTGCCTGTGTTGAAGTCACAGGGATGAAGCTTGATTAAACTGATACAGATCTGCTCACCTTCAGTAAAATATTTTCCAAAATGTCTCATCTCAGGTGTGATGGTCACCAGTGTCATCCCTACTTTAAGTCATGAAGTTGATCAGGTGTGTTTATTCTTTAGCTGAGTGCACAGTAGCTGAGCTCTGATGGCTGCAGAACATGAAATGCATTAAAAGGTACGTTTGGTGTTTTTCAACCTGGACCCTGTTTTTCATGTTTTTGTGTCGAAGTGACTGATGGAGTCAACAGTTGTTGAAGTTGGTCCAGCATTTAGTGACACAGGCTGCTGTCAGCAAACAGTTTGTGAATGTAAAGCCGAAAACACGCTGGTGCCGGTGCGTCATGTGGCAGTGCGGCACGTGTCAAGTGCACACACTGGACACGTCGCTCTGCAGCTCGTCAACAGATGAGTTATTACTACTGTTATTATTACTAATGACAGACCTGTTCTTCCTCCACCTCTGCACCAGCTGCAAATCATGTGTGAACAGCCACTAATTAAAGTTGATTTCTCACCAGAGGAGTTGATCTCCAGAGCTGTCACTCAACAGGAAGTATCTTTTTGGCCATTGTCTTTAACATGACTGGACCTCAACAACAAGTCTCTCCTCATCCAGAGGAGGAAAAATACATTGAGTTCAGAGGGTGGCTCAGTTGGAGGCTGGAAATTGGACAGTGGAGTGAGGTGCCGTGGGGCGGCACATCCAGGAGTGCAGACAAGTTTCTAGCTGCCGCTGGTGTGGGGTTGAACATTGGAAATAATGCGGGCGTATTTTTGGATGCACTACATTCACCGCTGGTGTGTGTTATGTAAAAGAGTGATCTTTGTAAGGATCATTTTTATAACATTGTCAGACACTTGGAATAGTAATCTGAGCCTGTCAGTGGCAACAACAAACATTTAAGTGGAGGCACATTAACACTGGAGCTCCAGTCACAGTGAAGTGGAGCTCCAGTCCCAGCTGGACGAGGACATCTAACTGGCCTACTGTCCTTGTCCCAGTATACAAGCACGGGAGGGGAATCCATTTATTGAGCCAAGTATGTGCGACTCCTCTACGATAGGTGGAGATATGCCCCCTTTCAGCTTGTTAGTATTGGACCTTTTTCCTGTTGACCTATTACGTCACAGACCAAACAATGGACAAACAAGTTAGCTACGGTTAGCTAGCAGCTAACTGCTACCATGGTGGACAACTTTACAGCTCTGTACATTTGGTCCGTCCAAAAAGTCACGGCTCTGGATGTAGATTTCTCCATGTTGTTACCGGCTTCTTCTTCTCTTACACATTTAAAAAACAAAGGCCGTTTGGGTCTGGGACGCAGTAGCAGTGATTCACCTGGAGTCTCTTTAGCTTGGCTAGCGATGGATTCCAAATCCAACAAAGGGAAAGTCTCGGAGGAAAATAGAGGATTAATAATATGTGGACAGATTAATTTGCTTTCACCTCCAATGCTGTTAAGTTAAAGTGCTAAATAATTATAAACAGGCGCTGCAGAGCAGCCACCTCGTAGTAAATCATATTAATGAATACTCATTTAGACCTGTTCATAATGTTGATGGCTTCATTTAGATTTCAAATATGTTTTGTGGCTCCAGGCAGATTTTTTTTTCTTTTTTGGACAGTAAGGTTTCTTTCAATAATAAAGGTTGCTGACCTCTGCTTGAGACCTACAACGATGACAAATGAAAATCTGGATGTTAGAAAATAACTGTTACTCATTTCCACATAGTTTTATGTCGGCGCTACAGGAGAGAGTCCAGAGAGCCGCAGGTTGCCCACCTCTGGTCTAAAGGGTCACAACCTCTGGAAACAAACTCTTAATCTCCACAGAAATCTGTCAGAGTGCACTCAGGCTTTACTAGGTTTAAGGTTTATATTAAATTATATAAAGTTCTCACTTTGCTACTTTTATATTATCATTCATGTAGTGTGCATCGAGCAAACTGGCAGAGATCATGTGAGGCTGCTGTCAGCCCTAGAGTGGTCTCCTCTGGTCTGAATCAGGGACTCATGTTGTCCCAAAGTTGTATAATTGCCTAGAGTTGGTTGGTGTTCTCACGGCAGCATTTACAAGAGGACCAGATCAAATGCCTTGTGTGAGCTCTTGATTGGTCAGAATTTCCATGTGGGAAAAATCCAGGAAGTAAAGCAAACGTTGAAGAAGAGTACACTTGCAAGATAAATGTGACACTTTCTAATGTCACAATGGAGGGACAACTACGCAGGTTGATTTTAGCGCTGCTCATCGTGGACTATATTGCTGTCATTGTTCATTTTAGTCAAAGCATACAGTTTGAAAACGAGGCAAACGCGGCTCCAACTAGAAAACAATGTTTTGATGCATTGGATGTGCTGAATGTGCATATTAAGAACAACCGGTTGTTTTGGTTTTCACACCTGCACAAACTAACCACGCTGAGGCTGATTGAATGAACCCAAAGAGGGCAGGTGTGAAAGCGTCCATGGTGTCGTAAATTGTCTTTGTTATTTAGGACACAAAAAGTGACTCAGTAACTAAGGATCCATTTTTTTATTGTCCTTATTCGCAACGTGCAGAGAAATGTTTGAGTGCAGCGTTCAGGAAGCAGGCTGGTCCTCAGCTCCCTGTGTGGTGTCATTGCTCCACAGACGCCTGGTCTGCACTTGACTCACCCCGAGGACAGCAGCCAGTCACCCACACACTCGAATCAAGGGCAGTGAGCTAAAACAAACTGCATCAGCACACACACACACACACACACACACACACACACACATAAATATCTGTGCAGCAGTGACACATATCCAACACATATTTCACACCATGATACAAACACTTATTGCACACAATTACACCGCCTATCTTTCCCTGTCTCTCTCTCTCTCTCTCTCTCTCTCACACACTCACACACACACACACACACACACACACACACACACACTGTGATGCCCAGCCTTGCTGCTTCAATGCAGTTTCTTAATGGCCCTGCTGTCAGAGTGAGATTAATGGCCTCCCAACCACCACCATCAGCTTGCATTTCTGTCCACCTCTCAGCGCGGCCTTTCTCACCGTCCTCTGAACAGCACTCAGCGGGGGTTGTTTGCGTGCAGCTCCTTACGGCGGCAAAAACCTCCAACTGAACGCTCTGTTTCCCAGAGCAGGCCTGATTATGTTCTGGACCCCTCTCTGCTGATGTTTGAAGAAAGTGCAGCAGAAACACTGAACACAGAACATTGTTCCAGCAAATTCTGCTGTTTGTGACGACGTTTGATCCCTGAATGTGCATCAGGAAGTTATTAGTGCTGAATTTAACGTCCCTCCTGACTGGCCACTTAGCAAGTAGCCACAGGCTCAGCTTACTGCTGCAGACGATGACCTCACAACACCCCAACATCTACCATCAGCTGTTAAGCTCACCTGGCCTCCTCCTTTTCAGCGCCTATCAGTTTTTATTACAGCTGCTGTGGTGCACAGCCGCTTTGTTTGTTCGCTTGACTCTGAGCTCTTCTTCCCCTCCATCTGAATCAGCAATATTTCAGCCTGTTTCTGTAAGCACACACACACACACACACACACACACTGACCATAGCCCTCATGCATCACTTGCTCTGTATGCGGAGCTGATGCAGAGCACAGGACGGACATTTGCTTTTCTCTCTTACTCATCAGTTTGAAGGGTCAGACAAAGTCCTTCTAGTCACTCTGTTTCTCGGTGAGCGTCGACACAATCTGATGATCACACACTACAGTGACTCAGTTGAAAGAGACATAGCTTTTTTCTCCACCAGGCATATCACACTTGATTTATAGCCTGTGCCAGCTCTGCATTGTATATTGAAGAAAGGAATTCCTGATCTGTTTTGACAAGGGCAATTTACCAGGTCTGGAAATGTACCAAGAAACGCACCAAGTTTGTCTCATGCGTCCGTGCACGGCGGCGCTGCGAGCACAAGGAACACGGCGCTCATCCCTGATCAAACAGCATATTCATTACATCTTAAGACCAAACATCTTGTATATTGTGTGTGAGACAAATATTGTGTTAAGTCCTTTTGGATCCAAAAATAAAAATGTTTGCTGGTTTGCTCGCTGCTCATGCAATATTCAACACACCGCACCAAACAGGAAGTTTATTCATGATGCTCGCAGCTCCAACAGATTTGTAGAAAAGAACAGTTGCAAACACGTGTGCACGCAGACACATCACACACCACCTCCAGATAACACACTGATACACAGCACACACACCACCAGCACTGTCCTGCTGCGAAATGAACAGACACAGGGGTGCAGCTTTTAGCTCATGGTGAAGTAACGTGATGCAATAAAGTTTGTTCTCTTTGAATTTTTGTACTTAAGAAAGCTGCAGCCCTCAGAGAGCTGGGAGATGAGTCCTGTTATCATGCAGTGACTCTCAGTGGAATCAGGTCAGGACTTTTTTGGGGGGAAGTTTTTGTTTTATACACTGACGCTGTGCATGATAATGGAACACAGATTGTTTAATTAAAAATAGTTTAATTAATGTGTTAGATCTCCTCGTGTCACAGCCTCAGAGCCACCGGCTATAGTCTGACACCAATAAAGTACATGTGGGCGAGGGTCAGTATTTTAGGCTGATCTGGTGTAGCCAGCTGATATCTGATCCAAGACTGTGCTGGACATTTCAGCTAATCTCTATAATCAGATATCAGCCTCTGAGTGCTGTTAAATATTTACAACAACAAAAAGCGAACTTGTCCTCAGACTGAAGCTCAGGGTTCGACCTCACAAAACACATTCAAACTTTTATAATGAAGGTAACACAGCTGATCAACTCTTAATCAGCCAATCAGTATCACTGATGATCGGACGACATGAGCATTCATCACTGTGTTTTACTCTGCAGTAGCTATTTATGATTATTTGGAAGTTTAAGTTTGCAGAGCTGTTGGTGAAAGCAAATGAAGCTGTCCACACATGATTAAATTGTCTCTTCTGCTCTGAGACTTTAAAGGGATAGTGCAGCCAACATGAAAATTCAGCCATTATCTACTCACCCATATGCCGAGGGAGGCTCAGGTGAAGTTTTAGAGTCCTCACATCACTTGCAGAGATCCAAGGGGAGAGGAGGTAGCAACACAACTCCACCTAATGGAGGCTGACGGCGCCCCAGATTCAAACGTCCAAAAACACATCATTGAAACCACAAAATATCTCCATACTGCTCGTCCGTAGTGATCCAAGTGTCCTGAAGCCCCGACATAAAAAGTTGTTTGGAAAAACCTCATTTGAACTCTGCTTTTAGCCTCATTGTAGCCTGTAGCTCTGACTGCCTCTCTGGGCACTGGCCAGTGAAAGCACATGAACACACATGAACGCGGTGCCCATGTCTCATGGTCTTGCACACACATGAGCGCGGTGTCTTTATGTAGATAATGGCTGAATTTACATTTTTGGGTGCACTATCCCTTTAACTCCTTTGGATTTAGGATCACTGTTAGCCTAGCTGGGCAGATTTAAGACGAGCCAGTGCTCTTCAGGTTAGAGCGGTGACTCTAAGCAGGTTGCCGACCCTTGCTGTAGCCAGTGGAATCAGAGATTGCATTTCAGTTACACCTCTCAACAAGGACTGTTTACCTGCCGATCAAACGTGATTGGTCGATACTTCTCAGACGACAAACAGAATCCAGAACATTTCCAACACCAAAATCTCGACCTGTCACCTTCAGATTCTACGTACACGCGCAGAGTCTGTTCATACAGATTACTCATGTCATGATATTTACTGATACAGAAAAAATATTTCTATCAAATAATTTTGCCTTAAATGTTGATCACGATATTTTAGGGTATTTTTTCAATCATGATATTAAAGGGGAGGTTCTTACAACATGTTTTGCTGCTGCCTCCGTCCACAGCAGGACACTGTGTAGCTTCCATGTCGTTGCTCCTGCCTGCGTCTCCAAACTGGGTGCTGTCCACCACTAACTGTGGGTAACACACTCACCAAAGACAAGTACCTAAAAGCCCACTTCAGAATATGTGAACTCTTTCTTCAATGACAACATGTTTCAATACGGAAAAATATTCTAACATTAATTGCACTAACATAGAGGTGCGTCTGTGGAGGCATAGTAGTCTGCTGGAGATTGTGTGGCTGCTCTGTTGTCCAGTATTCCTGTTCCTGTTGTCCTGGAAGCAAACAAAAGGTAAACTTCTCGTCACCGTCGTTAAGTTAGTAGTAGTTACAAATGATTCAAATGATTCAGTTCAGCAAAGTTGTTTTAATGCAGTTTGTCTCTTTTGTCCTTTCGACTCCACGTCAGCTGTTGCACTTTGAGTCCTCGCTCTCTTTGTTCTGTCTTCGTAGCCCCTTTCTTTGTTAGTCTCATTATACTACTTCCATATTTCACCCACATCCCCCGGCTCTGCCCTCACCTCCACCCGTTTGTTTCCCCTCTGTCTTTCCCTCCCTCTCTGTCCTCTTGTTGCTCTCTTTCTTTCACTACCGTGCTCATCATCCCTCGCTCACACCCAGCTCTTCGTCTCCCCAACATGCCTACTCAGACACAAACACACGCCCGTGCCCGAGAGTGAAGCATGTAGGAAGTAATCAGACATGACTGAGCTCTCCTGGTAAACATGAGAGACTCTTGTCATCTCATTTACAGTTTCACCCTCAGCGTGCCAGCAGGAAACCCCCCGACACACCAGGGTGAGACAGCACAACACCAGAGACTTATAGCTGTTAGCACACTGATTCAACCAGACAGCTCAAGGACGTAATGTTGTGCAAAGATTGCACCATTAAAGCCCTCAGCGCTGGCTTTATGGAAGTCATCTCCTCAGCAGGATACACTTATTTTTTGTTCATGTGCTCTGCAGCATTGAGAGGTGATTCCTTTATTCTGTCTCATTTAGCTTGACTGATGTGTCTGTTGTAGAGAGCAGATAAACAGCTGATATTATCACAGACATGTATGTCCTGTGCTCTGCAGTACATACGTGTTTTGTAGTGTGTGCTTTCAGTCGTTCCTGAGCCTCTTTTTTATTAATTCAAGTTATAAATGTTTATCCATAACAACATTTTTATTTCTAGTCCCATGTACGCTGAATTAAGTTTCTGTTTAATATGCACAGTGATATTTAATGATGTTTCCAGTCCCCTCTCCGTCAGCTCTGCTAAAGTAGAGCTAACTTTATGCTGTTACATCGATTTTGCAACTCTTGATGGTGCTTTTTTTGAGACTGGCATCAGAGGTTGGTGTCAAACGGCAACTAGTCACTCATCAGTGTGAGGATTCAAACTCAGAGTGTCCTCCTGACAACTTCCACTAACTAACCAGGCCGAGGTTTCTACATATAAACATCAGTAAACATCGAGGAGAAGATGAAGAAGATGGGCACCAGTCGAACTAGAATCCTGCTGGCCACTGTACACATGTTGGACAGCAAACAAGACGAGCTTTGTGCCCGCAGCAGTTTCCAGCTGAATATCAGGAGCTGTTATAAAACATGTCAAAGTCCTGGACAGCACCATCGAACCAGGTGACTCTTTTTCTATGAGCAGATCTGACAGCGCACAGTGGACGCCAGCGAGAGAAGGAAATGAAGCGTGTGCTTTACAGTGAATAAGGACCAGTGTGACGGTGGGAATGTGAGGTGCTGTCCTGTTCCTGCTCACCCTGCACACTCTGGATCACTGCTGTACGCTGTTCAGAGGCAGCTGCACAGTGGAGTCCTCACCCAATAAGCTTTAAGTAGCTTCTGTGGGGTGCCCCTTTTCACATGTCGTTGTACTTTGGTATACCCTGGTGCTTGTGCGTGTGCAGCTGCACTTTTTGTTGACGTGTGAATAAACTTGAAACTTGAGTCACTGCCCGTGTTCAGGAGGAGCCACCATGCGGCCATCTTGTTGAGGTCAAGACCCGTAAAACAAAAAAGAGCTGGACGTTGAAATAACTGAGGACATGAGGCTGCATGTCTGGACACACAGTTGACCTCCACCAACTCTCAGACCTGGGAAAACCTGATTCGCTTTTTCATCACACTCCACAGAAGTCTGAACAAATGCACCAGCTCTGCTGCTGGAGGGAGTGTGGGGAAATCATGGTCGATCATGTCCATATTTTATGGTCTTATCCTCCTATTCAGACTCTATTCAGACTCTCTAGAAGGAAGTAGCAACAATCATTTCAACAACTTTCTGTTTTAGCACAATGTTCACATCCCTCTTTCGAAGACATCGACGGCCTGGCTCTCTTTATCTTCCCTGATGGACTGAGTAAAGGTGAAACCTGTCGACCAAACATCTTGCTGGAGGCAAAGTAAACAGGCTGTCACAAAATACTGGCTCCAGGAAAACTGTCCCACTGTCTTTTTGTTAATGCGGTGGAGAAAACAGAGTGTGTATTCAGCCAGTGAGACAGACGTGATTATTGTATGTTCCATATATGTCCTACTTTTAATTAGGAAGATTTGCCTTGACTTTTTAAATACCCCATGACCTCATGTTTGTCCTCCCCCCTGTGTACCTCCTTACTCCTTTTGTTTGTGTGCTCTTTGAATGTAAAACATTTTCATAAATTAATAAAGACAGACGTGTAAACAAACTACATAGCATGCCTCCAGTAACGTGAGAGATGGAGCCAATCAGAGTCTGGACATCGTTCCAGGACGCCACCCCAATGACATCAGTGAATTCACTGAGTCTGTGGGGGATTCAATTTGTACAACAACAGAAGCAACTTTACCCAAAACTACAGTTTCAGTTACATCATTCCACAACCAGAAACCACAGATCACCATAAACATGCTCACTGCAGCCAGTCTGCAGACGTGACACACGATTATACAGCAGCAGCCATCGATGGGAGACGAGGCAGAAATGGACTAAAGTACAGTGAAGTGAAGAATGAGCTGGTAGGGTCACATGACACTGGAGTTTAACCTGTGTGATTTCATGTGACAGATAAATGATGATTGACTGATTTATGTTGTTTTATGGCAGCGAACTCATCTGTAAGACTCTTTGTCCCAACATTTAATAACCAGTTTGGGGAGATAATGAGCAGAACTGTTTGTTGAGGGCTGAGTCTTTAATAAGAGCTGACTGTCAGATATCAGTTATCAGTTTCAGTCTCCAGTATCAGCAGTCCGTCATCGTGGGGCTCTAACGTGTGCTTTGAATCCCTCAGGGTGTGGACACTGCAAGAAGATGAAGCCAGAGTATGATGAAGCTGCCGAGATACTCAACAAGGGCGCAGACGTAAGTTTGATGACCTCTGCTTGTGTTTACGTGCAGCGTGCATGTTTACAGGCGTGTTAGCTGTGTTCACTGCTCACGTCTCACACTCTGATGAACATACAGAGCTACACGGGTGCTGCAGCGCCTCATTAACACATCATAATAATCCCCGCTCTTGGCCCGGAGGCTTTTGGCCACCGCAGCCAACCTGCTGGTCGGCCTGTCCCGCAGCCCGTCTCTCGATGTGTTTCTGATTAGTTGGGCGTGTTCCTCGCCTCCCCTCTCCGCTATTCTGTCCTCTGTGGTAATCTAACACTCCCCAGCCAGGGGCAGGGCCTATAAAACTCCAGCCTGGTGACTGTAGCAATTATCTCATCCGTGAGCGTCCCCCCGGCCCGATGCTTGGACCTTCTCCTTGTGGCTCTCTGCCCAGCACCAGAGGTCAATGGGAAAAGCCTGAACATTATCTAATATGGATGGACTGGAGCCTCTTTCACCCTGAGCCCTTTAGACCCAGCGCATCTTTTATTTCTCTGCTCGTGTCACTAACGCAGCATTTTTACAGTTTGTACACCAACAGAGTGTGTGTGTGTGTGTGTGTGTGTGTGTGTGTGTGTGTGTGTGTGTGTGCTCATTTGCAAAGACTGAACTTGGATTGTTTCCAGACTAGTTGGTGTTAATTGGTGTCATGTAACAGGTTAGTCGACGTGACCTTCTCAGGTCTAATTGGACAGATCAGGCTGTAGTTTTTATTTTCACCCCACATGCCTTGTATTGTTGTTCCTCCACAGAGTCCGGGTGTGCTGGCAGCGGTGGACGCCACGGTGCACAAGGCTGTGGGGGATCGCTTCAAGATCTCCGGCTTCCCAACTGTCAAGTATTTTGAGAGAGGTGAAGACAAGTACACGCTGCCGCACCTCCGGAGCAAAGACAAGATCATCGAGTTCCTGCACAAGTGAGTCACACTCCTCGATCGCTCTTTAAACGCTGCCTGTGTAAAGTTAACACGTTTAGACGCAGACTCAAACTCATGTACGTTGCAGTTATGTAGCTCTGAGCTTAAACATTTTAATAGATGACTCTTTGGAAAGGGTCTCTGTCAAACGTAATGGACCTGCGATGACATCAGTGCAGCTGCAGCAGTCACAGACTCCATGAAGGCAAAGTCAGCGACCAGAGGTCAGCAGATATTATTTTATAGAGGGCTGACATAGAGTCTCATTAGTTCTCACACACTTCCATTTTACTTTCTCAGAAACAGGAACATAAACACCGGGACTGTGACGTTATGGTTTCTCTCTTAGAGCGGTGAAAAAGCTGCTGCCCCCAAAAACTATGGCCCTTAAAGTGTTCCCACCTGCACTTGGTGTCCTACACACAGAGAGTTACGCACATGTACATCATTAATGGTCATGTATAATTCTCTGGTTCATCAGTGACGTGTGTGAAGGACGCTGCAGACTGGATTCTCTGCAGAGTGAGGTGATGGCTGGATCATGTGAACCGTCCAGCGCTGACTGAATGTAAATGGGCAGATCTGTGTTGTACGTCTGGGACCAGCTGCACAAAACACCTTAAGTTTTCTCCTTAAGTATGACACTTAAAGCCAGATTTCACCTTAGCTGATGGCCCTACACAGTTGCACAGAATCCCTTATACGGTTTCCTTAGTTAAGGAAAAACTCATTAATTGTTAAGTTAAAGTTAAATTAAATTTAAATTAATTTAAAGATATTTCACAGCCGTAACGGTGTCCATGGAGATTGTTTGTTTGTTTGTTTGCACTCACGCTGTGACGCCTGTTAACATCTCTTAAAGTTGTCTTATAGTTAGTGAAAAAATGTCAGAAGAAACAAAGACAAGAAAACCAGACAGGTCAGAGGAGGAAGAGATGAAACTCCTGGTGGAAAACAATCATAGAAAGAACAAACTACAAAGTAAATCTGATCCCAAATACAGAAAACGACTGTAAGGAAAATTAATTCAGTCAAATCTAAGTTTTGTTTTTTTAACCTTGCTTTGGTTTTTAAGGTCCTTTTTGCAACAGCCAAGGGATTCCTTAAGTGTAAGACCAGGACAAGGAGAAAACCAGGAATACTTAAGTGAACATTTTAAGGAAACCTTAAGAAGACTTGAGGGTGTTTTGTGCAGCTGGCCCTGGGGTATAGGCTGTGATGATCACTGCAGTACCGTGGTCACATGATGCTACTGCTGTCATCACCGCTTTTTTAACTAACATTTTTTAGCCAATATTAATAATGAATTAAAAGATGTCCTGCTTCGGCTCAGACGCAGCTCGTCTCTCTGCAGTCACCACTCTGTAGCCTCGCTCAGTGTCCCGTCTGTGTGTCACTGTATTGAGCAAATTAATGATCGGAGGCTTCAAACTCAACAGAGATCAGACCAGCGTCGTTGTCTTTGGGCCACGCACACAAAGACAGAGAGTCAGCTCTCACCTTGAATCTCTCTCTTATCACAAAGAAACCTTGGTGCTACCCTGGACTCAGATTTAAATCACTCACGTCACCTGCCTACGACCATTTAAAACACACTGCTAGAGTCAGAGCAATGATGTCAGAGTGAGACCTTGAGAGGCTCACACACACCTTTATTCCCTGTAGGTCAGATCACTGCAGTGGACTGTCTGTAGGACTTTAACACAAGCTGTTTGGCAACTTGAGCGTATTCAGGGTGCTGACAAAAACTAGGAGACAGGACCACATTGCTCCAGCTCTAAACTCCTCCTACACTGACCACCTGTCACTCTGTGGCTCAGCACTCAGATACATCTGTGACATGCTTGTGACATGAGAACCTTGTAGGACCCTGAACACTTCTGGGGACATGAGTTGTATCAGCCGTACTTTGGTATTTTTTGACGCGCTGAAGATGTTCTCACAGATTTTATTCCAGAGGTGTTCGTCAGTGTGGATGTTGAGGTGGAGTCTGTGGAGGATGTTAGTTTGAACACTTCTGAGAGCAGCTTGTTTGATTCACACATCTTTTACCACTCACAGTAAATGCAAAGCGTGCTCTTCCTCCTTGTAGTCAACATAATAAATGGCTTGCTGTCTCTGTGTCTGCAGTCCTCAGGCTCCGCCTCCACCAGAGCAGTCCTGGGAGGACAAGCCCTCCAGCGTCAGCCATCTTGGATCGGAGGATTTCCGCGAGGCGCTGAAGAAGAAGAAGCACGCTCTGGTCATGTTCTACGCTCCCTGTAAGAGCTCACAGTCACAGTCGTATCAAACTCTACTTCACACCTGTTCAGTTTGACCTGAGTACTTCTCTGTGATCGACTCTTCACACAGATGGTTAAATCTGATGTGCTGGGATGTTTGGATGAGAATGTGAAGTATGTGTGTGAAGTTGTTGCAGCCGTCACAGCCCTGCTCTGCGGGACCTGGTGTGATCATATCCTGGATCTGAATCAGTGTGCTTATGTAACTCTGAGCTGCCTGTCAAACTCCTCGTCGCGCAGCATATAAACCCCACCTAAGCCACAGAGAGACGGAGGAATGATTCACATGACTGAGAATAGATTTGTGCAGGGAAAAACAAAAGAGAGGACGAATCACTGTTCCACCTCAGAGTTCAGTTCCTGGGAAACATGAAGTTTTATAACGCCGTCCTCTCAGACTGTTTCTGTCGCTGAATTCATCCCTTCTCTTTCTGGCCACATCTGGTTAACTGAAGGTCACGTTTAGAATATCTTGATCGAACCCTCCAGAACACACCTGGTCTCTTCTTTGGCTCCAGCTTCCTCAGCTGTCTTTATTTTAAACGATAGCGAGAGGTGAGAGTATAAAAACGTTCGGCCCTGGTGTTATGACACTCCTCTCTGAGTTCTCAAACAAAACATGACGCAGGAGGAATACAGAACTGCTAACTCGCTTCATTATTAGCACACACGTAGACACACACATGCACCTCTGCCCTTTGTGTCTGATGAGGGCTTCAAAGCCAGACGGGGCACAGCGGTCAGGCTGCCGTCTCCGTCGGGCCCTTTGGTGCTTCCTTCTACAAAGAGACGCTCCAGATGCACATCAGGCAGCAGCAACCTGCCGCCCCGCCCACCCCATCTGCATCCTGCTCCTCACTGGTGTCTTATCAGTGAGGGAGCTGGTGTCTGATAGAGCATCTGATGTGATGCAGCTGCTCACTGACACATGAGGCTGGAGACGCTTCACACACAGCAACTTGTTTTAAACTAAACTTTAGGGTTTCACTTTTAGGCTCTGCTCGTGTCTCTGTCGCCGGCTCGTTCCTGACCTCAGGGAGGACGAAGCTGATGGGCTACAAAGTGATCTTGTAATTTTATGGCTGGTGTGTGAGAGCCTCTCACTGCAGCCTGACACCAGTAACAGGTCACTGATCTACAGTCGCCATGACCTGATGTCAGCCATGTTGTTACTGTGTGCTGTCGTCCCATAATGTTCAGTGCTGGGAAAAATAGTCTCCCCTCGGGGATAATAAAGTCAAAGTCTCAGCCTCTTAAGCAGCCTGGATGATCGAAGGTGCGTGACATGTGAAGTGTGAAATATTCCTGCACTCTGCGCGCAGCAGGACGCCACTCTGAGGCGAGCGTGAGCAGCCAGTGACCCGCCTGTTCAGTCTGTTCTCCTCATGTGAAGGAAAAACCGTGGCATTTGGCACACTGCTGTGTTTTTTGATATATCAGTTTCAGAATTGCGACAGAACCTTTAAAGGTTTAAAGGCCATTTAATGTTGCAGCTAAAAGGGTGCTTCACAGGAAATGGATTTCTGAGCTGTGCTGAATGTCGGCTCAGAGCGGCAGCTCTGAAAAGGAAGGCAAATGGACGGTTGCAGAGCTGATGTATAATTGAGCTGAAAGTAGTAGTAGTAGTAGTGTGTGTGTGTGTGTGTGTGTGTGTGTGTGTGTGTGGCAACCCTCAGTCAGTGCTCTTATAACCTTTGAGATCAACAAGGGGTGACTGTGGATTTATTTTGTTCTGCACATTTTGATAACATTAAGATGACCATCTATAAATAACCGGTATGTTTTGTGGGTGACCTCCTGCGTTGTAGAGTACAAACCGTTTCCTGGTTTGTGAGGAAGAACTTAAATCAAGTTTATTAATATGGCACATTTAAAAACAACCGCAGTGACCAAAGGGCTGTACAAGATAAAAGAATTAAACATAAATTTCTAGCAATATAAAATGTACACAGATACAAAATAGAATCAAAGCAGTAAGAACAATTATGCACATTAAAATGATTATAAAATACTAAAATATTAAAACCACTGCAAACAACTAAAGGCCAGTGAAAATATGGACATTTAAAGATTTGTTTGAAAAGTGTCAGTAGAGAGGATTTACTGAGAGAAGACGGTTATCTCAGAGCTTTAGAGCAGCTACAGCAAAGACACCATCTCCCCCCTCACCCACCGGCCTCCATCACGGGACAGTTACAAGACATTGTTGGGAGGATCTGAGAGCAACGATATTGTAAAGTTGAGCGCTGGTGCTTTCAGAACATGTTTCAAGGCCAGAGCAGCTGAACAGTCTGATACGGTCAGGAAAATGCATCACTTTACTGTGACGCACCCTTTAAAACCAGGAAAAGATAAGACATGATATTATGATATCCAGAACCTAAGATGACTTCTCGTCTCATATCATGATATCGATATAAGATCAATATATCAATATATCACTCAGCTGTACAAAGTGTGGCCTCACATCACATCACTGCAGCCCTGGTTATTATATTGGAAGTGTTTCCATTCACAGGCCCTGCAACAGTGATGAATGTCAACACATCATCCTTGTCCTAGAAACCGTTTCATTGCTATTCTGTTGCTACGGCAACAGCTTTGGTCCCTGTTTACTTCCTGTCAGCTGCTGCATTAACAAACATCCCAACAGGAAATACATGCGGACCGAAGTAGAACCTCAATGTTGTCGAGTTTGAAAGGATTTACAAACAACTCAGTTGCTATTGCAGCCGACCAGGAAGCTGCAGGCAGGTCTTTGAGTTCTAGTGTTCTCCTGCGCTTGCCGTAGTGTTTCTGACGCGCACGCCAATCAGCTTGTTGTGCTAATCTCAGCATTAGTTGCTCACCATAGATAGAACAACATATATGTGTCTGTGTTGCTTCTGGCGTATGATTTTTCTGGCAGAACTCAACAGAACGTGCACTTTGGTTCAGCGTTACGTACGTCACTGTGATAAATGAAAATGTTGAGTCGCACTTGACAGATTTTTGGTTAAACTCTGGATTCCTGATCCACAGATTAATGAACCGTCCATACAAACAGTCAGCACTGAACCTTCTGTACACTTTGTCCACATGTTTGCTAAATAAATCCTGACCTATCATCAGCATTAGAAAATTTATGAGGAAACTGCCACAGACTGCTCCGGAGAGAAAAAGATGCTACCTCACAAAAATGTAAGAAATGGAAATCTTCTTTTTTTTTTTTTTACCAGTTTGGACTTATTGATGTTTCCAGCACCAAGACTGAGCTGGGTGGAGCGCTGGTTGTTCTGCGTCAAGAAATAATCCCAAAAGATACAGTTCATCTGTGGCTCCTTGTCATGGACTGATTGAGTTGACCCTTACTCTGTACATGAAGACTTTATTTAGTCACCAGCTGCCAGGCTGTTTTTCACCTGCTTTCCCTCCAGCAGCAGAAACAACTGTTGCACAGTAATGAACAGAGGAGGAACTGAGCCTTTAACATGGGCAGCAACAGAACACAGCACCTGCAGAGAGTCAAACACATCCTTCCCCTTCTTAGTGAGCTGTAGCCAGCATCAGAAATGTTCTCCCTCTCAGATGTGGAGTTAAAATATAAGCTGGTCAGCTCCTGTCTGTAGTTGCATCATGTCTCTCCTGTGTGTAGATGTGATGTGTTGCTGTGCTTCCTGCTGGTGTATTTGTGTAGGTATTGACTTGCTGTATCCTGATGGCTGCTGGAGCACAGAGAGCCAGAGAGCTTGTGTTTATGACAGCAATAAAAAGATTTACAGTGTCCCATAAACACACAAGTGAAGCATCTCTAATGTGGCATAAAGCTCTGACTAACAGGAGCGTGAACGGGCCTGATGCTTTATGACACGTGAGTGAATGATGTATGGAGGTGATTCCCTGTGTATCAGTGAATGAGTGTGTGTTCATGTGACATTAGTGCCTGTGTACAGGGCTGTTTGGGACCTGAGCTACATGTTGGGCTGTGAAAGTGTCGTGATGAGCTGTAATAACGTCCCATCTGTGTGTGCTCGTCTTCACAGGGTGTCCTCACTGTAAGAACGCTGTTCCTCACTTCACCACGGCAGCAGAGCTCTTCAAAGAGGACCGCAAGGTTAGTGTTGCTTTTTACACACATGCAAACACACATGTAGACCAAGCAGCAGCAGTGTGGCCTCAAGCTGACACCTACAATCACAAAACTAGTCCCCCGTTATGACCCTTAGTTAGAGGAGAGGATAGACGCTGGTTCATCTCTGTGTGTCCAGTAAAATGTTTGAGCATCGCTGTTTTACTCAGGTGTCGTCTTTTTTTAGCCAGCAGGTCTGTAACAGCCTACGCACACACACGCACACACAACACACAGACACACACACACACACGCCTGTCCAAAAGTTCACAACACAAAAAGAAACCAAAACAAAAGACACAAATTCATCCAACCTTGGAGCTGAGCACGCAGAAACAAAACGTCTGAAAAGATGCAGCATGGAAGCAAAAAAATACAAGATTTTGAATAAATCCTCATAAAGACTGTGAGAGCTGATCAGTGCAGCTACACTGTGAGACATGGATCTAACAGATATCCAGTGTGATGTCTGCAGACTGTACGATGACAGTGTCACTGAATCACAGGCTACGATGTCACAGCTTCATGTATTGAGTGATGCTGCAGGGTTATTACTTCAACTGTGAGGAACAAAGAAGGGCACATTAAATTCTACAATAATTATTATCATAAATAAAATTAATAAAATGTCTGAAGAAGAGTTGATAAAATGTCAGAAAAATATTATAAAATGTAGGAAGAAATGTTGATAAAATGTCCAAAAACATTATTGAAAAGTCAGGGAAAAGTCAGTAAAATGTCTTTAAAAAACTGATGAAATGTCAAAAAAATATTTAAAAAAAAATGGCAGAAAAATATTTTAAATTATCCGATAAAATGTTTTAAAAAATGTCTGAAGAAAAGGTAATAATATGTCAGGAAAAAATCTAAATAAAATGTCAGAAAAAATCGTCTCTATATCCTCTGTGTGTGTGTGCTAGCTGCTAGGTCAGCAGAGAACAGACGCTCAGCGCCTCGTCATGTTACGACTGCTGGCCTCAGGAAAAATCGTCTTTCTTTTGGAGGCTTAGGGCAGAGCGGTCGCTGTCACTGCAGCTGCACTTCTCACTGTCTTCCACATGTTGCTGATCGTGCTGGTAGGCGTTCTTCTTCTTCTCTTGGCATTAACGGCAAACCAGACCACTTTTAGGCGTGTATGTTGCTCCATCAAGTCTGATAGAATCGCATCCTTGATACCTGTGGTAGTGGAGAAAAATGAGCCGCCATCGACTTGGTCCCAAAATATCTGGTGACGTCTGTACTGGACTTATAGAGGAGATTTGTATCAGTCTGACTCTGGGTAAGAAAAATGTCAGAGCATCTCTTCAAACCTCACAGAGCTTAATAACCTGATGATGATATCATCATCATTACCTGCAGTTTGGACTTTTGGGTCTGTATGTGTCACAGTGAACTTGGATTGACAAGCTCAAATGTTACGACACTTTATTATCACCTCTGGTCTCTTATGTGCTCAGCACACATGACCGCTGACAGCTCAGCAGGTGATTAAAGAGCACGGAGGCCTGCAGCGTCACCGCAGCCACATGATGCACTCTGCAAATGTCAGATAAAACCTTTAAACAGTGAAACTCAAAACCTGCAGCTCCTTCTTCTTCCTTGTTTTTAATATCTTTCCTCCGTCGTCAGTGAGGAATTCGACCACTTAGCTAAAGCCCACACAGTCTCATCAAAACTCCGGCGCACTCGGGGCTCCGGGGTTATTGGAGGTTCATGCAGTCACAACAGAACACACTGGTCCTCCATCATCTACTCCCTTTCACTCCTTTTCCCTGCGGGCTCGTGTCCTGACACCCTCCCACTCCTGCTCTTCCCTGTTAATACCCTCTGACTGCAGGCCTCAGTGTTTCCAAACCTCCTTAATTGTGTGTGTGACTCACTCACAGACACAAACTGAAAAAACTGGGCGCACGTCTGGCAACACTCTGCTGCTGTGATTTATCATCTCACAGCAACTTTCACTGTAAAAGAAAACATCATATTGTTGCCTTTTGATTTTACAGTTTCATGGAGATGCTTGATGTTAACCACACATTGTTCCAAAAGCTCTGAGTGAACGCAGCGCTCTCACTGGTTTGGAATTTCTTAAAATCATTGTCAGATGGTGTAAAACAGTGACGTGTCCTCAGCAACTTAGTCATCCATTTTTCTGAGGCAATCCTTTGTAACATTTCTCGATAACGTTAAACCTCAACACATGATCCGGGAAAAAATGTTTTTGTACAACTGAGTGAGTGTTGCCCCACAGTTGCAACTTCAGGAACTCTACCACTCTGAGAGTGTTGCCCCACAGCTGCAACTTCAGGAACTCTACCACTCTGAGAGTGTTGCCCCACAGCTGCAACTTCAGGAACTGTACCACTCTGTGAGTGTTGCCCCACAGCTGCAACTTCAAGTCTTCAAGTCTTCGGTGACAGCCATGGTCCGTCCCACTCTTGTGAACATGATACCACCAGAACACCTCAAGGGAATTTCTTCAAATTTGGCACAAATGTCCACTTTGACTCAACGATGAACTGATTAGATTTTGATGGTCAAGGGTTAGGGATACCTAACGCTAACCAAAGGGTCAAGGGTTAGGGATACCTAACGCTAACCAAAGGGTCAAGGGCAGCTCAACTCCTCACCACTGATATGAGCAGAACTCTGTAGATGTTGCTGTGTCTCGTGTGTGATGAAGAATGGATGAGATGATGAGATGTTGAGCAATATCCCGAGCTAAAGACCCTCAGTCCTGTCATTATAAAGACGTGCGCAAAAAAGACACTTCCTGTTGAGTCACAGCTCTGGAGATTGGATCTTCAGGTGAGAAATCAACTTTAAAGCTATAGTTGGTAATGTTGGAGAGCTAGCTAGGTTTGAAAGCAGCACCTCCTCTAAGCTCCACCCCCTCTTCCCCCTCCCGTCAGTGCTCCGTCCAAAGCCATGGCTCCACAAACTTGAACGCGCATCATGCAGTACACCAACAGAGAAGCTAATGTTAGCATTGGGCTAATACGAGCTACAAAAGTAGCTAAGTTGGCTAACGTTACATATTCCATGGAAATAACAAATCCCCCCGAAGCAAACAAATTACCTGTCCAACAGAAAGACAGCAACCTCTGCATCACTTTCCAGGCCCTTCAGCTCCCTCAGTTGTCTCCACCGTTCAAAAGCTGCAATGTTGGTTGACTCTGGTTTGTCCTCACGCTTTATCCAATGCCTTTTTCGTCGCAGCCTTTTCTGCCTCCGACTTTCTTTTCTCAGCCTGTTTAGTGGGGCGAGCCGTTACAAGTAACGCTGGAAGTGATACTTCTGGCTGCATTTTCTCTGCCATTGTGCAGCAAACTCCTGCTAACTCTGTATTTCTGCTGAGGAGTGTGCTGAATATTTCTGGCAACGGTGACACGTGATGAGTGCACGCAGGGAGGAGGGAGGGACGGAGGGACGGAGGGGGGCTCGGGCAGGACGAGACATGAAGGCATCTGATTGGTTCTTTCCATTTGCACCGAATGGCAGGGATTGGTCAGAGTTTTTACAGGCCTGCAGCTGCCACAGAGGTCGGATTTTTTTCGTTCCTTTTTCTGAACACATTATGTATTGACTCCTCTCAGGATGAAGGACCATTTCACCCAGTATAACAAGAAGTGTTTCTGAACAGGATTACCAACCATGGCTTGACTTAGTGGCTGTTCACACATGATGTGAAGCTGATGCAGAGGAGGAGGAAGAACAGCTCTGTCAGTAATAGTAGTAATAACTTTGTGTCGTCGTCTGTTGACGAGCTGCAGACTGACACGTGCTAGGAGCGGCACCTGACACGTGTCACATGACGTGCCGTGGCAGCGCTGGTGTGTTTTCATCCGAGCAGTGTTTCCAAGCAGCTCCAGAACAGAAGTGTTCGTTATCCATCAGCTGAAAAATGCTATTGTTACAGAAATCTCCAAATGCAAAAAATGTTTGATGCCAAATCACAGCATGGATTTTTCTCTGGTGTTGCTCAAGGTCTTTGTGTCTCGGGGCGTCGGTAGCATAGTGGATAGTGCCGGCGCCCCATGTACAGAGGCAGTGCCTCACTGCAGTGGTTGCAGGTTCGACTCCGGCTTGCAACCCTTTGCTGCATGTCAACCCCCACTCTCTCTCTCTCTCTCTCTCTCTCTCTCTCTCTCTCACCCCATTTCAGTCTGTCCTGTCCATTAAAAAAGGCAAAAGCCCAAAAAAAATAATCCTGAAAAAAAAAGAAAAGGTCTTGGTGTCTCAATGTGGAGTTTGGAGCAGTTTTTGACCTCTTTTATTAATTCTCAAGTCATAAACTAAATGCTTAAATCTAGCACCAAACCAGTGTAACACATGGTGTCAACTCACAAATGTCTGTCACAACCTTCAGTCCTAATATTCTAAGCCCCTGTACACACAGTGCTGAGCTGCCTCTCAAATTAATCTGAGGTTCTTGGCTTTCAGATGATGTGTACCATGTATTCTGTTGACCTGCCGTCCCACCATCCTTCTGACAAAGACAAAAATGGGTCCATGGTAGGAGCGGTGGAAGAGATTAAAATTATAGTTTGTCCTCCACAATATAAAACCAGAGGCTGGTTGTAACGTTGCCTTTAAAGACTCAGAAGCTTCGATATGCTGAATGGAGCAACGATTCTCAAAGTGGCCACCAAGAAACACAGAGCTCAGAGAGCCTGACCGCCTGACGGACAGAGAATATTGACTTTGTATTTTGAGAGAAAAGTTAAGACTCTGAGAACAGTGAGAAATGTTTTTTTGACATCCAGTTTCTGGCTGCCACAACAGCTTGAGGCTCTTTGGCACAGCTTCACCAGCTGTGATGTTTGGATCAGTGTGAGCTGCCAAAAGCAGGGGACCCTCATATCTCTGAGGTTATATAAATGCACCAGTTGAAGATCTCTTCCCTCTTGCGGTCCCTCCGGTGGCCAGTGGAGGTGTGTTTGAACAGGAGTAAGTCTGAGAACTGGGCATGTGTTTACTCGGCACTCCTCTCTATTTATAAAGCCGAGCCCCAGAGTATTGTAGTGGGCCGGTGTTGATCACAGTCTATTAGCTGCCCTTGCCTCATTTACCAAAGACAAACACAGGCTTAGCTGCAGCTTTGAAGACGCAAACAATTAAAAGTCCACATTCTGTGCTGTATGTCAGCGGGGGAGCTGTGTGCACGCCTGTTTGTGTTTGCTCATCAATAGCAGCACTAAAGGAGCACATTGTGTGGAAGCGCTCGTTTCCAAAGGCCGTCGCTGCTGTAAAACTGTTTCATCTGAGGACTGGGGTCTCCCTCAATGGATTTACCCAACATGACCGTCACCTTGGTGCTGAGACAGTACCTGTAAAGGTTAATCAGAAGTCTCCTGACCATCACCATGGTGATAATATGGCCTGCACCTTTATAGCCAGAATCATTTTGGTCAACACTGAGATCACAGCCACAACTATTCACTGATTTCTGTGACAAGAAAAAGCCAACAAGTATGTTCATGTCTGATATAAGTGAACTATAAAACAAGGTCACCTCCACATGATCACACAGACCAGCTGAAACACACCCTGACATTAACATGGAGATGATGGCGTACAAATCTCCTGCAGCAGCTTTGAAACAGCCGATAGGAAACAGCAGAGGCACTTTATCAACCCGCTGAGTACTGCCATTAGCATCAAGCTAGCAAAGAATGTTCTTTCTTCATAATGGAGGATATAAAGGAATCAGACTCACGGATAGTGTCTGGTCTTTTACTCAGTACGGCTGCAGAGGCTACCAGCTGCATCTCAAACACACAACACCATTTATCACTCTGGTTTAGTTTAATCAAACTCAACACTTCCTGTTACTGTTTCAAATTAAAAGCTCCTTATCATTTTAGCTGTTCTAAAAAGGCTTTTATCGTGAAACATTTGCAGGAACTTCCTGTGGAGGATTCAGTGACTTGTTTGCGTACGGTACTTCAAACGTAGCTCCGCCCATCTGGTGACACTTTTTACGTTACTACAGTAACAGTGACATCACACATGTCGTGAAAGACAACCAGCGATGATTGGTCGTGGACCAAAATATAGTGTGTCATGTGTGTCAACCAAGTTACGGCACGATTTTATGACTCTACAATCACCTGATCACATAGAGACTGTCGGAACAGACAAACATGTCATGTTGTTTGAACCTGGTACAAGTCCTTCGTTAGACCGTCCTGATGACATGAACTCAACATTTTGTGTCTCCCTCTGTATCAGTCTGAACTCGCTCCACATCACTCCACAAATCGGATCAGCACCGTAGTCGACAACTGACATCTCCAACACTCTGCAGCTCACACCAAAACTATCTAAATTTATAAATATCACTACAGATGAGAGGAAAAATAGATATTTGAGTTCATGGTGAACTGTCCCTTTAAACACCACTAAATGGAGACTTGCTGTTACAGCGCTGCTCCTTTGAAATCAATGAATGTTTAATGTGACTTCATTTCCCAGCAGCACAGCAGGTGTAAACACTGATTGATTCTTCACTGATACTGGTTGGTTCACAGCAAACAATGATCCTCGCTCTATTAAAACTTAATTCAGCGTTTATCACAGCTCAAATTTTATTTTCATTGGTCATCATCATTCATCATCCGGTCATTCATCGTGTCTGTGAGTCATGATAAAACATTATACTCACCTGGAAACACAGTGGAAAACATGTCAGATAAAGAAACTGTGTTTGAAGCTCCTCACAGACGCTTCAGGTAGCTGCGTTTAGTGTTCCCTGTAAACACAGTGCTGAGGATAAACTGTCCAATCTGTCGGCGTGTTTACAACAATGAAGATTATTACCTCATCTGACTTTGTTATTGCATTAGCTGCTCCCACATTTAAGAAACGGCTTTGATGAGTAAAGTTATCAGAACCAATGCACATGATGGCCACAGCTCTGAAAATAATAAGTCCCCCGCCGAAATAAGACTTCCGAATTATCCGCCCATTCTGTCTCAACAGGGGTTGCATCACATTACAGACGTTAATATACACCAGGTTTCATCAGGTTTATAAAGTTAGAGTGAGTGAAACTAATCCAGTGTTCTGTAGCTCAACTTTACTGAACTCAAGATACATCATAACTTTACTATATTTTATATAACACACATACATTAAAATGTTTGAAGTTTTTAAGTGAACCAAGCCATACAATATTCAGAAGTATCATTTACAAATATGAAAATATTGTGTTGTAAGACTGAAAGTTGCATCATTTAATCAGTCAGTTATTATTGACCACAGGTCTGAGGTCGATGGAGTCGGTACAGTGTGAGAGGTGAGCTCAGTACAGTCATTTACATCACACAGACACGTGACATTACAAGACAAAGCTCACAGAAACATGCAGGTGAAGGGTTTTAGTGCAGTGTGACTCGACATCAGAGACAGGAGTTCAGAGTCTTTATCGTAGAGGAGAAAAGTTGTGTTTGAAACAGGATAATTTGTTGGGCGGGACCTGCAGCGCCTCCTACAGGGCATCAGCTGGGAGAGATGGTGGGCAGTGTGAGAGAGAGATTATTATTTTTATTATTGTGTGTTTGTGACTCAATGCGCTGCAGTTTTTTGCGTGTGGCCGTCTGTGCAGCTCAGTGATGTCGGTGTAAAACTGAACGAGAAGGCATCATTTAAATAGGTTAAAATATTGGAGCATTTATGGGAACGCCCAGAAAGCATTATGTCCTTTTACAGAGAAACCAAAGCAGAGTCCTGCATGCGCTCATTTTTGAAAACCTGCTCAGCACCAGGACTGACCCGTTACCCATAATCATGTCTGAATCAAAGCTGCACCCGTTAGTAAACGTCCTGTGACCCTCCACACCGTAATCAAACCCCCCCAGGCTCCAGTCCCTCACATGGAGCTGGTTCTCCGTCTCTTTGACTGGATGGTGAAAACATTCAATCACTGCCAGGTTAGGAAACATGTTAGCATGCTCCTTCCACCACCATCAAACCTCCAAAGGATCCCAACTCCATGTAGGCTGCCACCTCATCCTCGGGCTGCAAAGTGTCATGGCTGGAGTCCTCCACGTCGGTGACCAATGTGACCACGGGGTCAAAGGTTACACTGGTGGCACTGACTTTCAAAATAAAAGCAACCGTCAGAATATTGCTGCACATCTTTTTACTGGGTTTTATTCTGAAAGATATAAAACAGATTTTTGTTCTCACCTGCTGCACGCCCGACTGGAGGCTGGAAAAAAGACCACTGCGCCCCTCAGTGACTCCGCCCCCTAACCATGACTACACACCGACTGTATATATTGAGTGATTCAGTCTGGTACCAGTCTCACAGACCAGCTGGGTCACATGAGCAGAGGAAGTTTGCTGTGAGAACAGAAGTTTGTCCGTACAGTTTGATTACTGCTCTGCTCTGCAGCGTGACACTGGTGAGATGAGACTGAGCCAACTGGTAATATGCTGCTCCCCAGAAATGTTGCCCTGGATCAATGAATGAACGTGGAGCTCCTCTGTCACTTGAAGATGGATCAATAACGGAATTGGCTGCAGACCTTTGAAGAACAGCGACTCTATGGCTTCATTTTCTTCTGTCAATTCACAGCAACTCTGATTGATTACGCTCAGGGACGAGCGGTCGGACGGAGTCGGTAGTTACATCATGTCCCTCGTCACAGCAGCTCTCTGTGTCTCTGAGGTGGTCAAACACACAAAGAGTCTGAATGATATTAGCTACGTGAGGAAGAGGAGGATGATTGTATTGTCGGCTACATTTCTGTGGACTATTTCTGTTTTCAGAGGTGCAACACTTGAGTCCTGCTGAATACACACAGCCTGCAGCGAGCCTGTGAAATCCTCTTGTTGAGAAGCTCATTGAGGCCTCGTTTAGTACACCTGATTAACACACCATAGAAGAAGAATATCTCTTTATACGCCGTGTCTCCCACTGATGTGCACAAGAGTCTGTTTCCTCTCTGTGTGTTCACAGATGTCTGCTGCTGATGCAGATGAAGCAAACACTCACCAACAGTGTCCTCGTCTCACAATATGTTCTGCACACGCTCAGTATTTGACTATTTGTATTTGCATGGAGGAAAAAAAACTGGAGGCGTTTGTACTTTGTAATTAGGACAGGAAGTTTTTGAGCACGTCCTCTCGGTTGGACGCGCGCGCAGAGAAAGTGTCTGATGTTTTCCTTCCACGGCAGATCTGTCATTTCCACATTGAGCTCGAGCAGTCAGATGGACAGGGAGCGATTATTCCACGGTGACGAGTTCAGTGTGCAGCGCTCAGCACCCTGAGAGTGGGTGACATTTCAGCTGTCCAAAAGGACACGCTGAGTGCGCCATGTATCAGTGAGGCGGCATTTATGCCTCATTGGGGCGGCTTGTCACTAATCGATGCAACAGCCTCAGAACATAAATCTCCCTTGTTGTTTTTATGTAGGAGTGATTGTTGTGGGATTTTTTTCTCCGCACCACCCACTCCAAACAGTTTAGCTGCACGGCGATGCATCAGTCATCTCTCTGTAACCTGCAGAGAAACTAGTGGTCTAAATTTGGATGAGGAGAAAGTGTTGAGAGAGAGGCCGAACACATCCCAGCTCTCAGAGTAAATGGCCTTTTTACAGTTGATAAATATTGAGTTCTCCATTACCTTCTCTTGTAATATCCTCCGGTACATTTTTTGTGTTTTTGATCTACAATTATCATAAAGTTTATTTGTTGTGAAAATATAATGGGTGCTTAAGAGACGCTAAAACAATAACTAATTGAACCAAAACAATAAAAATGCCAGCACTGAATTACAATCACTGTAACAGAACAATAAAACAGGGAAACTGAGCCAAATCCTGTGTAAACCTGCTTCACAGAGGTTGGAGGAGGTGAGAGATGCTGCAGATCTGTCTGGGTTTAATGTCCACATATTAAACTTTATTATAGTTAGCATTGTTTTATTATCAGAGAAATAACCACAACTTTTTTTAAAGGGACAGTTCCTCCTAAAATCAAACATACATGTTCCCCTCTTCCCTGTAGAGCTGTTTATCAGTGTAGACAGTTCTGGTGTGAGCTGCAGTGTTGGAGATATGGGCCGTAGAGATGTCTGACTTCTCTCCAGTATAACAGAACTAGATGACACTCAGCTTGAGGAGCTCAAAACTCAACATCAGTGTCTCTGTAGAGAAATCATGACCTGGTTACTCAAGATAATCCACAGACCTTGTTGCTGCAGTTTCATGTAGGAACTGTTTTCTGTCTACCAAACTATGCCCACCCACTGCATCACCGCACAGAAGGAAGTGTGCATCTACTGCTAGCACCACTGAGCTAGCTAACGTTACAGCTCAGCCGACGAGGATGCCATTAATGTTTCCATCTTGCCTCTCGTCCATGAGTAGATGCACACTTCCCTCTGCACAGTGACACAGTCGGCAGGTGTAGTTTGGTAGAAAGGAAACAGTTGATTCCTTTAATGTAAACTCATCGACATTTGAACTCACTGATCTGATCTGATGAGTCAAACACCTTCACAGCTCCACTGTACGTTACATTAAACTCTGAATATCATCACAGTGACTGTGTTCGCTCTGCTTCTCCTCAGATCGTGTACGCCGCTGTGGACTGTACCAAAGGACAGAACCACGAGCTGTGTAAGCAGGAAGGCGTGGAGGGCTACCCGACGTTTAACCATTACAACTACGGCAAGTTTGTGGAAAAATACAACGGAGACCGTGGGGTAAGTGACGCTGCATTCGTCACCTCATTCCCTCTCTGAAACAGTTTACACACACTCAACACATGAGATTGATTTTGTCTGTGATAAAAAGTGAGCTGGTTCAACTCATTTGGTTTCATATGAATCAAAACCAAACAAATCAAAACCTGATGTCAATTTTTACAACTGACGAGACGCCAGAAACCAGAATGGGTTCATCCTGAGCTGCTGACAGAGCTGAGAAGTGCGAGTGGGTGAATGTGGAGGAGTCAGAGATGCAGACAGAGCAGCCTGGATATTGTTAGAATCACATAAACACAGATAGGAAACGTTTCCACCAGTGTTTTATCCTGAATACAGCATGAATTAGATTCTCGTTTTCCCCTGTTTCAGAATTAATCTACAAAGTGCTGTTGAGTCAGAGCGGATGGATATCGGCTGCTGGCACCACGAGGAGACAGAAATATTATGTTAGCTGAATAATTTATGGCAGAGAGGACAGTCGAGGGGCCACGGTCATGCACACAGATCAGCCCAGCCTGGAGTGTTAGACAGCTGTCAGCGCAGGATGATGCAGGCAGACGTAAAAAATCAATCAATCGATCACCTAATCAATGCCTTTATTGTCATTATACAGCTGCACAAAGATATCAGGTGTCTCCAGTGGTACATAAAGAAATTCACGGACACATTAAAGACCAAACACATCAGGATAAAAACAGTGAAGTATAAAAAAGCAGAGTAAGAACAATCATGATTCCACAGCCATGAATTATCGCTCATATACAGAATATTCCCCTCAGAGGTTGTTGCATGTATCTTATATACACACTAAATTATTTAATGACAAAAGTTTTTCAGTAATCTAGGTTTGTGAGGAGCTTTTAGGGAGCTGTAGCACCTTCCAGAGGGCAGCAGGGTGAAAAGGTGGCAACACACACATTTCTTTAGTTAGAACCATGTGTTCACTGATCATTTATCTCTTGTTATATGTCGTTGCGAAACATGGAAATGTGACGCCTCGCTACAGTCACGTGGTTCAATGAAAACTGAAGCTTTGTGTAGTTTTGATGTTGAAGATCTTTAGATGGTTCAGACAAAATTTGAGGTCAATCAGATTAAATCTGTAGGAGGAGTGTGTTAAAGTACGACCCCTGGAAATGGCCAAAAAAAAAATACAGAAATTACATAGTAAATTAAAAATGGCCGACTCCCTGTTGGATTTAGACTCCGGCTCCAAGAGGCTTTTTTGTACGTCCTGGGATTTTACATATGTGTACCAATTTTCGTACATGTAGGTTAAGTGTACTACAGGGGCTGCTTAGTTGAAAGTTTTTAGGGGGCGCTACTGAGCCATTTTTTTTAAATCAGAGGAGGGGGGACCATAAAATGTCACATTTGTCACCACTTCTGATACGAGTGCAAAGTTTCATGACTTTTATTTATAGGGAGAAGAAGACTTCAAAAGGGTCCTCGCACCATGTGGTGCTCGGGCTCTAAAAATAGAAACTCTCCCATTTTAAACAGCATTTGTGGCCACTGGAGTAGAGATTTCCGAGTTTACATGGTGCACTTGAATGCACCACGAAGTCCCTGTTGCTGTGTGACTGTGAAACTCGTCACAGACACCGAGAACAAAGGCAGCACGACAGGAAATGATGCAAAACTATAACCATTTTGGTCCAAACATTTCCACGCCACTGTGGCGGACAGCCCTCAGAGAATCTGCATGTGGCGCTTGGCGGGTTTTAATTTCATCCCTCGCTCCTCTAAATGTCCACTGCTGAAATGATGTGTTTCACTGGGACAAACTTCACAGAGCAGAAGCTAAAGACGCTTGAACACTGGGACTTGATATTTAGGATGGCGCTGAGCAGATTGACCTTGAACTTGACAACAATATTTGGCTTCCTGTTGACTCGTCTTATCTGCGTGCTGCCAGGCTAAGAGGAGATAATGTGTAATAACGACACTCTGATGTCTGTTAGATTAGAAAAGGCATTTAAAGTCTGATAAACGGCTTCAAGCTGTGAACTGATCACTAACAGTTGTGCCTTCCTCCCTCTGGCTGTCCGTCTGTCCACAGGAGGCGGGCTTCACAGGCTTCATGCGCAGTCTGAGAGGACGTGACCAGGAGAAGGTTGTCAAGAAGAAGGAGGAGCTCTGAGGGCGGCGTGCAGGGACGGGGAGTTGCACTGCACACTTTGTCATTGCACTGTGACCCTTGACCCTGGCAAGGGCCCTATCAGCACTGACGTGGGAGACTTGATGACCTCAGCGAAAGGCTATTTTTTATACCGTGGTGATCACGTTTGTAATAATACCAACAGAGTACCTGCAGTGAGACCGACCACTTGAGACTTCTTTTTTCATGGAGATTCTGACGGGCAGAAAATACACTGACAAATAAGTGATTCTTTTTTTTTCCTTTTTATTTTTGCCCAAACAATGTGACTACACACGTGAGAAGCTACACCCTATACTTTATCTATGCAATACTGACCCCTGCTTCGCCCTGTGGGGGTCTGTGTGACGGAGGGACACCCATGGTGGTGGGTGGTGGAGGTGGAGGTGGAGGTGGTGGGCATCAATAGTTAAAGGTGGAGGCTGCGCTGTCCGTCACTCCACAGGGGTCCTAATCCTGTCCCATCAGCCCTGCTCGGTCTCCAGCGGGAGACACGCTCTCTGTAACGACACACACCTGTCCGTTCAACATCTTTACCTTCATGTCTCCAGTCCAGAACCATCCAGAATATTGTTCTCCTCACAGTCAGCTGGGGCACGACTGCATCTAACACACACATGCCCACAGTTGGTTCAGTCGCATGTGAAGTGCTCACGCCGCGTTCACGTGGAGTCGGGGAGAGGGTTGACAGTAAAGCAGACGCCTTTTTACTAGACAGGAGCAGGATGGTGGTGATGCACGGGTTGACCTGCAGCTTGGGTAAACTTGATCACGGGTCATTAAGTGACACATGAACGTTCTGAGTAAGTTATTAATAACTTACAAAAACATCAGTCACAGTGAGACACACAGAGAGCAGCTTCATCATCAGTGCTCCATCTGTGTGTCTGTTATCTGCTTTTTCCTTTTTTTTTGTGCACAGCCAAACTTATTGAAGTCAGACATTGTTTTCTTCAGTCATAATAATTCCTGTGGGCCTAACACTGTGTCCTAAGCTAGGAAACGCCCCTCAGTCCACTCTGAATCCATTAAACATGCACTGTTGTTAAGTCGTGTAAACAAACCACCGAACATATCAGCTGTGCGCTCGTGAACAAACCATGTAGCATATCACCTGTGTGCTCAAGATCATTCTTAAGCCGTAACCACTGCACTGACAGGTGAGTTCACACCTGTTTTATACCGTGATATGTACAGGAAATGACATGAAACAGCACGCAGGTTGTTTTTAGTGACAGTCAGCTCTGCGTCACAGGTTGTGTTTTGCTCATCGACTATCCCGTGTGTTTGAAGGTCAGGCGAGGCAGACTGGCTGGTTAGCCATGTTGGTGTGGGTTTAAAAGCCATGACCTGGGCATCACGACAGGACGGCAACATCAGGTGAGACCAGCAGAGAATACTTACAATTCAGCATCACCATGGCAACATATCGTCATGCTCGTTTAGTTTACTGTTCTGCCGTTCAGTCAGACTCCTTGTTAGTTTTCTTATCGCTGTCCACAAGCTGTTGTCCGTCCTTCCGTCGACCGTCTGTCTGACTCCATGTGAACGCAGTGTAATGAGATGCTGTAGCAATATGAAGAAGGTGTAATCATGACCGAAGGGTCAATATTCTGAATGGTTCCACGCTCTCGTGATCACTTTTGCTTTTAGAAAGGACTTTTGTTTGCTTCAAACTGTGGCCTTAAAGATCTGAAAATAAAAACCATGCTGGAATAGCAGAAATATAAAGTAAGTGGAGGGGGAGTCGGAGGCCTGGTGCCTGTGCAGGTCCCTCGAGTCAAAGAAGAAAAAACCAAGACCATGAGATGCCAAATATTTTTGTGCATTGCCCTTGATATTTCCAAATATTAACCCCACTCAGAGCTGTAGTGATTCAGCAAGGGTGAGGCTCGGTCACCTGCAGTGAGCATGGGAGACGATGGAGGCTGAACTCTGCATGATGATCACGTGTAAATGTCCAAACCTTCCCCTGGACTCCACCCTCTACGTTCACTCATCGTTCAGAGAGACGCTGGGATCGTGTCAGACCACTGGTTTACACTTTGGGCATCCAGGGTTTGTGTTGAAGCGTACCCTCATGCATTTCCTCCGCTTTCTGCTGAAGCGAACGACGCCAAGGAGCCAAAACGACAGCACTCTTCTTGACAGCCTGTCTGGACGTGTGTCTGCCTGCCATGCCTTGGCCGGGAAGCGCTGGGCTCCAGTCAGCTCGGACAGTGCTCTCCCTCTCTCCCTCCCTCCCTCCTTCCCTCCCATGCCTTCCATCAGATTCCAGAGGATGAATTCATAGAGCGTCCACGGAGTCATTAAGTGAAGTCTCCAGAGCCCCTCCCACTCCTGGCAGCATAACGCCATCATCATTACTGTGTGGCGATTTCTTTTTTTCTTTCATGTTGTGTGTTTCAGCTCCCACGCTTCGGCCACTATAAATATTTAAAGGCTTATCTGTAGCTGAACTTGTGTTTTATTATTCAAGACTTTGGTTTCTTTCATTCTGAATAAGGTTCTCAGGGATAGCGAAACACAATTAAAGGGAACTATTTTGTTTGTAATTTTGCATTCCAGCTGAATCGTTTTGAGCCCGTAGGTCACCAAATTAAATATTGTTTACATTTGTATCCCGAGTTTAAAAAGACGACGTGTCCTTTTCCTGTGCTCGACCACGACAACATGTATTGAATAAGACGTTCTGTCAGTAGATGTTACTGAAGCATTTCCTGTCAACATTATCATTGTGATTTTAATGGACTCATTCCAGATGTTTGGGATGTTCTGGCTGGCACCAACACTTCCTGTGTGTTCAGTGTGACTTTGACCATTCCACAGTGTGCGAGGGCATCTTGACAGAGCGCTTCACACACTTAGGTGTCGACATATCGCTGTAATTAGATGTCCATCCTCCTCTCCAGGGAAACAAATTACCTTTTGTTCTCTGTGTCCATTTGTTTTTGTTTACGAGTCTCCGCAGTGACATCGTCATCATCATCCTCATTTGTTGACTAATAGAACGACCACCTCTCTCTTATCCCAAAGGTTTCCATGTGGTGTGAGGATCTGTCACACTGATGCCAAGAAGTCATTGTTTCCTCTGTTGATTTTTCTGTGCCCAGCCATACGTGCAGTTTTTCCCCGCAGTAAGGACCTTGCGAGAAAAAAATCTTAATAAAGTCAAAAGTTTCCACAACATTTTTCACTTGTTTTTTTTAAAGTGTGCTCATCTCTGCTCTGATTGGTCAGTTCACCACCGAGAGTTTTATGCCTCTGTGATAGTCGAGGCGTGTGTGTATGTGTTCAGGTTGTCTGTGCGTCCCGTCCTCATGAACACAACATCTAAAGACTGCTTTAAGGGAATTTCTTCAGATTTGGCACAAACGTCCACTTGGACTCAATGATGAACTGATATTAGTTTTCGGTGGCCAAAGGTCAAGGACACTGTGACTGTTTTTTTTTGTTTTTTTTTTTTTTTTTAGCAATTTAATTTTTCATTTGTTGTTGAAGGCCTAAAGTCATTCTTACATTGTAAGAGTGTGTATACACATATATATACATTTCGTCTGCTAAAATACGGCCTGGCGCCTTTTCGACCTATCTCAGCTGGGCTCACTGTGGAAATCCAAAGAAGGAAAAGCCTTGGAGAAAAATAGAGAAATCAATAGTGTGTGTAGATCTGTTTGTGTTCACTGCAGACGCTGCAAAGTTCAAGTACAAATGTATCATGATTAGCTCTCTTTAGACCAGTTAATAATGTTGATTTAGTTACTTCATTCACTGTGTAAAGGTTTAGATGTGTTTATGACACCAGACAGTGTTTTCACCTCCCCTCTCAGGGCGTCTTTACTCGGTGCCAACATGCATTCAAAGTTTAATTTATAGCTTAATAATAAATAGCTGCAAAACACATGACATTCCCACCAGCCTCAGCTCTACATGTTCAGACTAACATGGTGAACATCACCTGCTGAACATTTTGTCGTCATTATAAGTTTGTATGCTTAAGCTCAGAGCTCTGCTGTGCTGACTGTCTCCACCATCATCATCATCATCATCATCATCATGACTCTAGTGACCAGTTTTTATGCTCTCCTGAACACAGAGACTCTTCCTGTGTTGAAAGTTGGAAAACATAGTTCAAACTCCACAGACACTGTGGACACAAACACAATCATCTGTGAAGTGACACGTCACTGAAGAATATCCAGAGCGTGAGAACATGTTAAAAGTTATTTCATGATGCGACACCGAGCTGCGCTGCTGCTGCTGCTGGCACAATAACAGAAATAGAAGTTGACCTTGTTGGGTCACAGAGCTGATTGATGGACAGTCCTGGTGAAAGCACTTTCTGTGTGTGTGTGTGTGTGTGTGTGTGTGTGTGTGTGTTTATTTTGATGTTTTTTCTCAGTTCTGCATCTGAGACGGGAAACAAATGGAGCACTCAGCAGATCTGACACTGATGGCTTTATTATGAGAAATGACTGGAGAATGGCTCAGGACCTAAAAGTGACCCCGCTCTCACTGATGCCAGAGAACATGCAGTCATAACTCCAAGTCTGACTCTGAGCTGACGAGCATGGCGAATATTACAGAAGATACAGATGATAATAACTACTGTATCTGTCTGAGCAGAGTCGTTAATTCTCAGTATGAGTGTTGCTTCCTGCACATTTCTCTGATATCAGACTGGAGTCCACAAACACACCAGCTGCTCTGTGCCAACACAGCAGAGCTCTGAGCTGAAGGATGCAAACTTAAATTGAAGACAAAATCTTCAGTAGGTGATTCTTCATCACCTTCATCTGATAGCATGCTAACACTTCATCAGCACTGAACATGTAGAGCTGAGGCTGATGGGAAACCATTTAATTTGCAGCTATTTGCTCACTAACCAAAGTGCTGGACAAATTAAACTTGACTGCACGGTGGCACCATGTAAAGAAGCCCTCAGAGGGAAGGCGAGAAAATATTTGCAGGGGCGTCAGTGGCATGGTGGGTGGTGCTGGCGCCCCATGTGCAGAGGCTGTGCCTCGCTGTGGCGGTCGCAGGTTCGACTCCGGCTTGCGACCCTTTGTTGCGTGTCAACTCCCACTCTCTCTCTCTCTCACCTATTTCAATCTGTCCTGTCCATTAAAGGCAAAAAAGCCCCCAAAAAATAATCTAAAAAAAAAATAATAATAATAATAATTTGCAGGCAATATGGCCAGAACCTAATTTTTTCTACCTCCTATATGTGTGATATTATCTCAGACATAAGATAAGAAGCTAAATATACATTTGGTTGTTAAAAACTAAATAAGAATTAAAGTCAAATAAAATCAAGATTAAAACCGAGATGATAAAGGATGTCATCTCATGTTTAGGAGATGTTAACATTAGGCTGTAGCGTGTGAAGTTTATCTCCTACATATGAGATATCAGGCTGTCTCCTACATATGGGATGTTATCTCCTATGAGACATTATATTCCTAGACAGAGATGAACTTTAGGCTTAACTGGGTTGTTGCTGAAGCAAGAAAGCCGTCCAGAATGACGTGCTCAGTGCACGATACAAAGGATATTTAAAGTTCAGCTGACTGCGTCATAAACAGCAGGTTTTACCTTCTCTGTTACCTCAGTGTAAACGTCCATCAGGATCAAGGAGACCTGTGTGGAGTCCTCACAGCGTCCACCTCAAGTCTCAGCTGACTTTGAAGTTTCTTGTGTTGAGTGTTTTCAGTCTGCGGGTCGTGCAGGTCAGATAAAGAGCTGTTTGGATGCAGGCAGCGCCGGCTGATTAATGCCTGCGAGCACTGCAGGCTAAAATACCTTCTCAATCCTAATTTCACTTCAGAGGAGATTTCAGAGGGCGCTGGACTTTTTCATGCTTCACATTGTGTCTTTGTGGGTTTTCTTGGTGGGGAGGGAAAAGCTTTTGTACGTGAGCAAAATGAGCATAAGAAATGGAGGGCACAGGGTTGTTAATACAAAGTCAAGGTCTGGTCGGATTCAAGTACCCTTAACAGAAGCCATTTTCCTTTATGGATAATTGTGTTTTGAGCCATTGAGGATTTTATCTCTGTGACGTCAATGTGCACCCAGCCTTCATCCCCCTGCCCGTCCTCTGCCTCACCTCTTTATGCCATCTTTATGTTTTTATTTTAGAAAAGCTCTTCTTCAGATGCATCCTGAAAAATCAACTTCCTGTTGCTGAGCTGATCTTTTCTCTGCAAAACTTTGCTCCATCATCCTGTTTATTATTTATTTATTTATTTATTGTTGCTGTTCAGTACAGCCACACTGGAACGAATTGGTTCAAACAGCAGAAATCGATGAAATAAATAAAGCTGTGAGTATCTGCTGGGGTAGATAAAGATTTCCTTTAGCTCGTTTCTCACGAGGCAGTTATCAAAGTGATTTGTATCCTTCGCTGAAAGACCTACGTGTTCAGTCTGTGTGCTGCTCAGTGAAGCTGTTAGTCCACACGGAGGAGAACGACACGTCTTTAATGATATTGTTGACAGAAATCTGTGAATTACACTTCAGCAAATCCATCAGAACTGTAGCGTGAAAATGTCAAGCATTTACCTCTGATTGAAGCTGGAGTCATCAGGAGAAAATGAACAGGCCTTTAAATCAACAGTTTCCATGTTTAACGACCAAAACCAAGAGATGTTTCTGCAAATTGATGCTGGGGAAATCCATACAGCATGTTGAACAGAGACTGACTGTTTGTGTCTGATGGAAACAACCTTTAAGATAAAGACTGGATGCAGTTTGGCAGCAGCAGTCAGCTGGAGGCAATACAACTTTAATTTACATGTAAAATGCTACACAGCTAATTACATGTTTTATTGTCAGCTGTTTATAATCAACTCTGATCCAGACCCACTGCCCCCCCCTGGATTCTAGTGACCTTGTGGCCTTTGTGAGCACCACCCTGAGAACAGACCTAATGCAACTGTCCTTGTGATGCTCAGTCAGTCCCACTGTGTTTATTGTTAGGTATAATGAATATTGCGATCTCCAAGGACAACGACAGAGGCTCCAGACTTTTAGGCTTATTATTATATTGATTCTCACCCAAGACAGGAAGTCCTTAAAAACCACATTTCATGAATTTTATTTATTTAAAAAAACTTCCTGCAGGTGAAGCAGGACAGTGTTCTGCAGGTGTTTCCATGTGTCTCACTTCTCAAGAAGTGCTGAGCTGCAAAAGTTCGACTGTATAATGATGACATTCAGGGAAAGAGAGGATTGGTGCTGATGCATTTGAATGCTGATGTGTTTGCACCTCTGTTTAGACTGTGTCACTGCGAATGACGACACCGCCTTCCTCACACCTGACACTCTCTGCACTAAACACTCGCCGAGACCTGTGGCGATTCATCAAGTTGTCAGCAGCAGCAGACATCCGTCATCCACTTTCACTCTGCGTGCCTGTTTTTCTCTCTCCCTTACACACACACACACACACACACACACGGGCCGTGGGGGCACTGAGGAGGCCCCTCCAGGCTGACACATTGCCTCGGCTCTGGGGAGATTGCACGGCTGCGTGTGAAGGATGAGGCCACTAACCGTCTCTGTATTGTTTTTATTTCCTGCGGCCACAGTTTGTGTTTTCTTCCTCATTCCAACAGGAAATGTATGAAAATAGGAAAAAGTGCTGATGCCAGTGAGCGGCCTATTTCCAGTTTGAGTGTAGCACTGATGCTTGGCAGGCTCTGAGTACGCATTATTCATCTTTCATGTTATTTTAATTTTAACATTGAAGAAACTCTCAGATGCTTCAGATGCTCGGGAGAAGGGCTCATTTGGTGCCGGGAGTCAGTGGGAAAATATTCAGCTGGAGCAAGAAGAGAGGAGAGAATAACAAGAAGACCGAAATGTGATGAAGATCTGAATGATGAAACCTGGGGTCTATCATAGAGTCAAGCTCAGGTAGAGAGAAATAATTTACAGTAACACATTAGTTACTGTTTACCCACCTTGTTGGACTGTGAATAGCATTTGTTGAGTTTTATTTTTGTTATCATCTACAGTATATGATCTATTCTACCATCCACACTGTGACTCCTGTTTGTAGATGTTTCATGCCGTCCTGCTTGCTGAAGGCTTAAAGGGATAGTGCACCCAAAAATGTAAATTCAGCCATTATCTACTCACCCATATGCCGAGGGAGGCTCAGGTGAAGTTTTAGAGTCCTCACATCACTTGCAGAGATCCAAGGGGAGAGGAGGTAGCAACACAACTCCACCTAATGGAGGCTGACGGCGCCCCAGATTCAAACGTCCAAAAACACATCATTGAAACCACAAAATATCTCCATACTGCTCGTCCGTAGTGATCCAAGTGTCCTGAAGTGTTCACCTGAGCCTCCCTCGGCATATGTGTGAGTAGATAATGGCTGAATTTTCATTTTTGGGTGCACTATCCCTTTAAAGGTGCTGGCTATGTGACTGCAGTGTTTCCATGAGGTGTGACTGAAAGCTCCAGAACAAACTGTATTTAACATCATTTATTTATTTACACAGGAAAGGCAGGTAAAACAGGTTTTCAGCAGGTTTCTGTTCAGCAGCACAAAAACACATCACAGTACAAAACACAAACAATCAACAGAGACAACAACAAAACAGAAGCTGCTACACAGACACATTAGGGAGTGGAGTGAGCAACATGAGATCTGAGTCAGTGGTTACAGGTGTGTTTATAAGTATGTTTGAAATGTGTCACAGAGGTTAATGCTCTCATGTGGTCTGGGATCTCGTTCCAGATTTTGGTCTTAGTGTGAAAAAATGATCTCTGACCCTAATTGTTTTGGTGAGGCCGAACAGAGGGGTATTCCAGGTAGGAGGTTCAACAAACTCTGAGTCTAACCCTGAACTCTGAGCTGATTTACCCTGAGATGGGAAACTCTGAGTTACCGGTTCCAGAACAGCTGATCTGAGTTAGTTCAGTCAACTCTGAGTATGTTCACTCTGAGTTAAGCCGACAATAAAAAGCCATCATCAATGGAGCTCCGACTCCACGATTCACCATGGCAACAGGTCAATAAAAGACAGCGCCTCCATTTTAATCCAGTGGATGTAGAGATATTAATGCATGTGTAGCAGACGGTGCACGTTTATCTTTAAAAGAAGAGCCTGAGTCAGAGCGAGGAAAGTGTCAATAAGTTAACCATAAAGTTAATAAAAAAGTTTATTCATCATTTATCAGACTTACATTTCCTTAATGAAGATAAAGTGGTGGAATCTGACTGTGTATCAGGCTGTAGATACATTACATTATATTAATAATATATCATAATATATTTGTTCAGGTTTAATCTGATGGGGAAAAACACAGGAGGCAGAAGATTTCAAACATATAGGCTAGGCTATAGATCAAAGACATAAAGACATGACTGTAAACTCACAGTCTGACCCAGTAATAATATGTTTGGTGATTTGCACCTGAAAAGACGTTGAGGTTAAAATACAGTAGATTTGAAAATGCTGCACATCTATTTGTATCTTGACTCAACAGCATTCAGTGACTTTATTTCAGCTACAAATGTAGTAAATGTAAAGACAGTGAAATGCTGCACCATTGCTCACTCAGAAATATGAACATATAATCCCCAATATTAGGCTATAGGAGTTATGTTCCATCAGTGCGACCAGTGACATCACTGATAGAGATCATTAGTCACTGATACTACGTGTCTAAAGCTTCATACCCATTTTAACATTTAAATAATTAGACCTACACATTATGTGCAATAAACATGTGGGAGCTGCTCTGACAGACTGACAGTCTGATCCTTGTGCACAGTGTTATAAAAATAATAAATATAAAAAGGACAGAGGTTTGATTCTGAGCTGAGGGTGAATTCTCGCTGTGTAATATTTGAATGTAAAGACAAAAGCTGATGTCCAAAGAAATGACTGATGTGCATAAATTCAGTAACTTCAGACAGTCCTGAGTAACAAACTAATATCCAGCAGGATTTAGACTGTGACAGACGGTAAATCTCCGCTCTTTCTGGAACGGATAACTCAGAGTTTCCCTCATCTCAGGGTTAACTTACTCTGAGTTTTCACTAAACCCGCTTTCTGGAATACCCCTCGGGAACACTGTTCAACTAAAAGCCTGAACACCCAGTCCCTTTTACCAGCCTGGTGCAGCTTCACATTTAGACAAATAAAGACCTGTCTCAATTAGTAATCTTTAATAATAATATTAATAGTCTTTATTTATAGAGCACTTTTAAAAAAACAAAGAGCCTCACAAAAATAAAACAGACAAGTAATGACAACAACAGGTTTCAAAAGAAGACAGATAAAAAAAGTTTAAAAACCAAGTAAATAGAAGACGCTCAAGTCAAGTCAACTTTATTTGTCAATATGTCACATATGCACTGGACATATGGACAATTGAAATAACATTACTCTCAGACCTGTGTTGTACACCGCTGTGTACACATCAATCTAGAACTAAAAATAAAGAAAATATATACAATATAGATCTGACTAAGCTATACAGAAAAAATAAAAAACAAAATAAAGACAAAATGCAAAGAATGCAGAGACACGAGAAACAAGAGTCTCTGGTGTGACAATAGTGCAAACAGAAATGTAACAGTAGTGCAGAGACAGACGTAGCTTATTCACTTCAAATTAAACTTGAATAAAATCAGAAACAGCTTTCTAATGTTTTATAAGAGACTAAACTGGCTGCCACTGACCCAGCTGACCTGATTTTACCTGTTATATCTGACAGAAAATGATAAATCCTGACATTGTGAATGAACCCAGCTCAAACTATTGATTTCAGTGTGCTCTGCCTCAACATATAGAAGTAACACCAAACTGAAACAGGGGCAAAAACATTAAGAGTGCTACATCAATAAGGTACTGTGGGTCTGTACGATGATAAATGAGAAATAATTAATAAATAAAATAAACGACTCTTTACTGTAGCAGAGGGAGGTTCATGTGAATAACTTCAGTTTAACTATTAATAAATAAATATGTTGATTCCACCCAAATATGAATTAACAGAGCATCTTTGTTGTTTCCTGTGACGCTGATGAGAGGTTACCCACAATGCACCGCGCTACAGCCACGTAAACGTACGGAATCATCACAGCTGTGTGTGATGAGCTAACTACTGTGCTCTGTGCACAGATTGATACCCGCATGTCATACATGTTCACATGATGCTACACTCGTTTGGTGAGTATTAAATACCACACTAATGATTTTAAATCATGTGACGTGTTTGTTGCTCGTAGCTTTGCCCCGAGTTGTCAAAGTAGCTAGCTGCTAGCTCGCTAGCCTGCTAACGTTAGCTGGAAGGGAATGCGGCGAACGAGCTAATGTTGGTTAGCTGCTAATGGTGGCTAACTGGCTAACCTGGTCCTGTGTAGCTAGCTGGCTAGTTTTCTTTTCCTGTCAGCTCATTATGTAGGAAACACTTTGAAGCACTACACACGTAGCTCGTTAATGAGCCGGTGGTTAGGGGGAAATATTATGTCAACAAAGCAAACAGTGATGTCCCTCAGGTTAGCAAGCTAGCATTAGCGTCTCTTCTCTGTCAAACCGTGGTGGTGATGGAGCCTAATTACTGACGTTAACGTTATTAACCAAGGTGGTAAGGTTGAACAGCTGAGTCAGCTATGAGGCTGTAAAATGTTCATGTTTCTGTCTCGTCTGCGCTGAAAGATGGACGTGACTGAATCACACTCAGCGCTCCTTCGTGTGACCTGATCGGCCCTCACACAGTCTGTGGAGCTGTCCGTGGTTCTAGCACCACCGACCTCACGACAGCCACCGACCAGCTCTGACCATCGTTCACAGGAGCACATAGACACATGGACACATGGACATGGACCACCAACATTACAATCAGTGTGTGTCCCAGGGACCAAAGCTCATGCATGCCTAGTTAACCATCACAGCATCTCTGTTAGTCTGATGTGAGAAGTCTTTATTGATCCATAAAGGTCAAATTAATGTTTGGTTGCAGCACGAAGACAGACACAAGCACAGATGAACACAAAAATAGGAATAAACAAGAGGTATATAAGAACAGAAGTAAAAATATAAACTATACAAACCATACAAGAGCGTTATAGACAAAGGTACGACGTAGAGTGACGAGCAGGACTGAGTGATTATATAGAGATAATCAAATAACCCCCAGTTTTTGACCAGATACTTGGATATCGATATGGCGACAGTGTTGTCGGCTGTTGGTGCTTTTTTACAGAATATTTTCACTGTGAGATTTTTGATGAATAATCATCAGTAATGTGGATATAATAACAGATAATAAAGTAAATATAAAGGTAAATAACAGAACAGTTAGAACTTCACTTCACTGTAATGCAGTCGCCTGTTATCAGTAAGAATTGTTTCCATCCATCTAGAATCAGTCAGCTTGACCTCAGTGGAGTGGATGTGTGCTGCTTATGGTGTGGCACCTGTTCACTACCTTGTTATAAAGCCCTGACCTCACCTCATGGCTGTGGGGGGACACGCCCATAAACACATCAAGCACAGAACATAAGAATAAAGTAAAATCCAGGCAGAGGTTATGGTCTCTGCAGGAAACTACATCGCCACACACTTCTAGTAGGTCATAATTGATGATTGAGAGGGCTACACTCACTTTTCTGTGAGTCTACATATTGTTTTTTTCTTCTCCTACATAGTATACCTTCAATAGAAAAAATATACACACTGTTCTGCAGACACCAGAATCCCTCTGGAGAAAACAGCACCTCAGATATATTCTTCCTCCTCTTTTGAGGTGTTCTGCTTTGTTCTGGAAGAACTCCCTCGTGTACCCTCGTACTGAGGCTTTGTTGTATGAAGGTGTCTAAGAACTTATTGCTTTAAAGCTCTTTACTTATAAAACCCACTGCAGGTTCCCCCTTACTGTGTTTAAAAATGTTGAAGTGCTGTGACACCATGTAGAAGATTTGTCTTCATGTTTTGACGTAGCTGTGGTTTAAACATGATGGTTGTTGTGGATAGTTTGACTCTCACTGACTGCACATGAGATCACTCACTTATTCATAGAGACCTGGAGGAAATGTCAGTTAGGCAGGATATTGATAAGATTGTAAAACACACAAAGTGTGTGGACGTCTGTAGAAAAACACACTATGAGCAGATAGTGTGAGCAAGAAACACTACAGGATCCCAGGGGACCATGAAGGGCCTGTGTACGTATTGATGCAGATTATAAACTGATGAATATTTGATGTTGGTTAAAAAGAGAATTAACTGTATGACTGAACTTTGACTGAAAGATAGCAGTTACTGCAGCTCTGCAGTTCCTCACATTATCCATACAGCAGAATAAACAGTACCTGAGCCATCGTTTCATTTGTCGAATCTCTAAAGGCCCAGACACATCAGACTGTCTTCAGATAAGTAGTGGTGACAAAGGCTGACTGTTGTGTCGCCTGTGTTTCAGCCAAAAAGTTTCACTTGAGTGCACCACAGAGACGACAGCCGACGGCTGAATGCCTGTGCATTCTGTGCCTGCGTGAGAGGAAATAAACCCACAGCAGCGGGCGGTGATCATCTGTATTTATCATTCAAGAAGTGAAACCAGAAAGAATGCCAGGATGGACTCAAGACGCTAGTTAGCACATGAACAACACAACCTGATGTTGAAAGAACAAGCATGGCTGAGAGTAAAGTTATCAGCGACTCTGTGGTGGTTTCAAAAAAAGGAGCAGCTTCAGTAGGGTGGAACAAACTGTGGCGTGATGTTATGAACAGCCCTGGACTTCACAGAGTCTCGTAGTGACTAAGGTCCAGCTCAGACCAAAGAGTCACGATGAGATGAAGCGGTGTGAACTGGCCAGTCTGAACTCAACTGAGCTCAACACAGTCTCATCATGGTCACTTCCTGTGAACCAGCAGCCAATAGAACAGAGCGTTGACAGTCGTTTGTTTCAACTCGTCTTGTCACAAATCTTTGGCCTGAACTGGACTTAACACAACAAAATGGATGGCTGATTGAACTGAAAGCTCTGTATTGAACAACGTTGGATACTCAGTTAATATTGCTGCACTTTTATTAACCTTCCTTCCCTCTCTTGTGTGTGTTTGCAGGGCTGCAGTGAGATTGCCAGATCTATAAGATGTCGATGGTGTTGTTCGCCTCTGTGGTCCGGGTCGGAGATGGCCTGCCTCTGTCTGCATCCACTGATTACGAGCAGGACAGAGAGCTTCAGGAAACCAAGAGGCACCTCAAGGGTCTCTCCAAGAAACTCGGACAGTTTCCCGACCGCTGCACACTGAAGACTGGACCGTACAATGTCAAGTAAGGCTGTTGATTTGATATGCTTAATCTGTGGTCCTTCTAAGGGGCCCTTTATATATGAATGCAATACAGCTAACAGCTGTGATAAACAAAGTATGATACCCAGTGATTTGTGGTTTACTGTTTGTACATGATGAGAGCAGTATTTATATGACTATGAAATGATTCACTTAACATGTTTTCAATAAAATACAGTCTAGAGATTTAGCTTTAGAGATTTGACACCCATGAGAGATGAAACGGTCTTGTGCTGACAGTTCTTCTGCTCTCTTCTTGACCCTCTAACACAACTTTGATGGAAAAATGCTTTTAATTTGAGTGATTTGACGGCTGAGCCTTCAAACTGTTTCTAAAAGCCCCGCTGGTGCTCAGGGAAAAGCTTTGAAACTCTCTCAAGCACTGTTTGTTAAGAGCTAATTAGTCTTATTAAGACAGAGAACATGAACTCAAAAGAAACTCCGAATCATCAATGAGTCAGCCGTACCTTTCAACAATCGGAATCGCTCTTGATAAGAGTCCCTTTCATCAATGAGAGCCTGAAGCATTTGCAGAAGAGAAGGCCTGGAGACAGTGAAGGTCAGGCTGACGCAGGAAGTGTTTAAAGTCACAGGTTAATCTGTTGTGTGATACTCTGGTCTCTGTAGAAGCTGTTGTTATGTCTCACACATGTCTGAAGGCAGGGGAAGATTCCTCAAATCATTCGGTGTGGAAATGACTCATCAGTAACATCTATAGCTGAATTAATTTGGACATTTCTGGAACACAAGTTCACTTATTTCTCCTTTCAAGCCCTGTTTATCTTCTGTTATACAGGGACTATATTATATACAGTGTGTCTGACAGGATGCAGAGGCTTTGCAGTAACCTTAACACATCCTACTTTACATTCTGTCATATTCATGCATTGGTGTGAACCAGCAGGGTTTGAGAACATTGCACAACAGCACATTGCAAGAAGTTGTCTATTTTAACTTGTCTCATCATGAATCTGGTCTGAACTGGGTATTACAGTACGTCTCTGTGGTGCAACCAAACACTGACACAGCTTTACAATCACAAACTAGTTTCAGTGAATTGTTTCGTGTGCACATTTTGTGGATTTTCAGTTTTCAGCTTTGTGTCATTACAGTGTGTGTGTGTGTAGTGTGTGTCAATGAAGTGTGGTAAACTTCATCTGACCAGCGCCCAGATCTCGCTGCTCATCTCTCAGCTCAAACCCGCTGGGTGACATGTTAGCGTCTTACCGTGCATGTTCGTTGGCTAAAGGGCAGTTGCTCAAACTACAGATCGTACTTCTGCATTTTTGTATGTCCGCCATCACTGACGCAGAGAGTATAAAAGTGGATCAAGAGAGAAACCCGCCCCTCTTTCCCGCCGTCTCTAACACAGACCAAACTCAGATCAAAATGAAAACACTAGGTTGTGCTGATCAAAATTAAAACCAAGATTCTGGCAGTGTGTTTCTTATTTCTGACCCAAAATGTCTTCATAATCATATTTTACTTCACTGTTTGGCTGTAATATGAGAGTTTGTGAAGGAAGTGGGCGCCATAATGCTTCCTGTACTGTTAAAACAGGCTGAAAAAACTGTGATCAAACTATAGACTGAATGAATAATGGACGTAGCTTCCGTGACATCACTCATTGGTTTGTAGACTCCCGTTTTGAAGCCTTGAGTTTGGCCGTCACCGTCTTGTGTTTTTTGGAGCCAGAAATGACCGTATTTGGACGAGAGGGTGGAGCTGTGGAGGAGCGAGGGTTGGATCCACCCTTAAATATGCGTAACGTTAAGCCACTAGCCTCTAGTGGACATTAGAGGAACTGCAGTTTTTGATGCTTCCATATTGGCCTCATTTCAGCCTCGGAGGTCACCGCTTGGATCAACCAGTAAATCTAAGCAGTGCTGATCAAATATGAACCAAGATTCTGTTACTGTGCTTCCTGTTTCTCGTCTCAAATGCCACAGCCCTTGTGCTCTAGAAACTGGTGCTTTATGACCAGAGAGTATTTGCATCTTTCTCCTGCATAGACTGATTCTTGTAATCATTTTTGCAGCTGCATGGTGAGACACCTGCCTGCATCACTCAGCTACTACTGCCCTATATCACTACTAAGTGTCTGAGGTCTTCTGATCAGGGCTCGGTGCTTCTTCCCCCCTCGGGGCTAAAAACTAAAGGAGACTGTGCCTTTTGAAGTTGTGGCTCCTAAATTTTGAAATTCATTCCCCGTGGAGCCTTTGAATGTTCGGTTTCTTCTGTCTTTTATTTCGAAACACTTGGAGATGCCTGCTGTTGAAAGGTGCTGTATAAATGAACTTTACTTACTCACTGTAGGCACTGTAAAACTAGAGGCCACAGTATTAACCATCACTCAGTGTTTTGCGATTAGGGATCAGGCCTGCGTCCCTCTGATATTTGTGCGTTAGTCATTTACTTGATTACTGAGGCGCTGCAGCTATGCGGTGACATGCTGGTATCAGATTGACCCTCATTCTTCAGATATATTCTATATTTCTGTGTTTCTGTTCTCGTCACGTCGGCTCTGTTTGTTGACATTTATGTTCCACATCAATTTAGATGTTGTGATAACCGACGTTCACCTCAGCAGAGCTCTGAGCTCTTCAGATAATGTGCAAGTCTTTGTGTCTGGGGAATTTAATTTGTGCTCAGTGTATCAATTAACACTGCAGGGCCAAAAGATAGAGTCTGCTGAGGTGCATGTGAATGTGGGATTGTGTTTAATTGGCTGTGAATCTGTTAGCCACAAATGTGCTGAAATAGTATTTGTACTGTGTTCAGAGCAGCAAGCAGCACAATCACAAACGCCATTGTGCGTTTTTTTTCCCCATAATAATCTGCACTGTATTTAGCCTGGTGTCCTAATTACAGTTTCCCAGGGTTTCTGTCAAGAGGAAGGAGTGCAGTGCATGAAAAGCAATAATGTTTGTGTGTGTTTCAGCTTTACGAGCGCTCTGGGTGTTGGATACCTGATGGTGTGCACCGCAAACTACCCCAATGTCCTGGCTTTCTGTTTCCTGGATGAGCTGCAGAAGGAGTTTATCATCACCTATGACCCCAAACGCATCAGCAGCGCCGTGCGGCCGTACTCCTTTATTGAATTTGGTGAGCTCCACAGCGTTTTACTGCACATTACAGCTGACTGTCACATAATTAACCTATGATGTCATTGCCCTGCAGTAATACAGGGAACAGATCCAAAATAAAATGCCGTCTACACAACTATAGGTATTTTAGAAAACTGATATTTTCCCCTTTGTTTCAAAAATAAAAAATCTGTCCAAACATCCTTGTCTGCAGGAGATTGCAAAAATGTCTTCCACAGCTTCCCCTTGTGACACACAGCTCGGTTAGTGTACAGGCTCTTGTTTCCCTGCTGGAGATCTCATCATGACTGTTGACAGTGCTCGGTCAAAGATACCAGTGATGATCTGGACATGCAAAAGTTTTCCTTCCCCTCGTCATCGACAACGATCCTAATCGAAGTCGTCCCACCATCTGCTGGTTTGAGCCGCACTGCTCCAAAACCACCATTTCTGGTAGACAAAAACATTGTGTGCAGAAGACGCCCCCGTTCATTCCTGAAGTGACGCACTTACTAATTGGGATGCACGATTATATGGGCACATCATTGGAAACAAAGATGACAAACCAATTTTTTTATTTACTTATTTTCTTTTTAAATTAACAAAGTGAGCATGTACAAAGCTGATAAGATTATACTGTAACCCTTTGACAGTCGGCTCGTACTGTGTTGATTATCACCAGAGATACAAAGCAGAAAAGATAACTCTGGCATGTTTGTAAACGACGATGAAAGGGTGAGGAACTCTTTAAATTCAGAGGCTGATGCTAAAAAAAACCTTAAGATGTCTCCCTGGTCTTACATGTAGCCACGACCCAGAATTTTAACGCTGTTTCACCACACAGACCCCTAGTAGGTAAAAAATAGTAGCTGAAGTTAGCTAATGTTAGCTAGTAACATTAGCCTGTTGTTTAGATATAAAAGACAGTTAAACTCACACACATTTACTCACTCAGCCAAAACCAAGACGGCAGTCACTTTAGTCGTGAACCCAGCCACACAAAATAGTTGTAGTCGTCTAGAATCTTGTACGCTTTCATCATCCCGCCATGTAACCATAGAGACGTTAGGAAGGCTGGAGGACGAGGTCATTAGCATTGACAATTGTGTTTACACCGGGCAAGTTGGTCAAGTTATAGGGGAAAAATCACTGTTCTTTGTTTATGTTGATCACATCCAACATGAGTTTGAATTTCTAACAATGCCTAAATTTAACTAGGTGTATTGTCTCAAGCCTCATCAAAGAGTATTCTGGGAAATGTATGAAATAAGGTTGAAAAAAAGATTCCTAAAAGTGGTTGCGCCAAAAATAATTAACAGTATTTCATCACAAAATGACTTCTCAGCAGAGCTGCATTAATGCTGCCATTTTATATTCATCTGTTTTATTAATTGTCCAGTGTGTGAAATGTCCACTGCAGCATCTTAACGGCCCAGTGGGCATGTGCAGATGTCTTCTATGATCCAACACCCAAAGATATTCTGTTTAAAATGATATAAAAGCAGAAACAGATCGTTAGACTTTAAACTGTGAAACCAGAGAATGTTTTGCATCTGAACTTCGTAAATGATTAAAACAATAAATCAGTGTTGATAGAAACTGAATCATGTCAGAGATAATCCACTAACTCAAAGACATAAATCTTGCTTTAAGCCTGAGAGCAGGTCGGCCTCGTACTTACAAATGATGTGTTTGTCTCCTTGTTTGGCTCGCTGTGTTTTAACCATCGTGTTGTTGTGCTGACTTTCATCCATCAGACACCTTCATCCAGAAGACCAAACAGCGCTACAACAGCCCACGTTCCCTGTCCACAAAGATCAACCTGGCTGACATGCAGACAGAGATCAAGCTGCGACCGCCCTACCAGCTCTCCCCTGAGGACCTGCGGGCTATCAATGGATTCTCAGTGCACACGCCCTCTAAATACAAAGGCATTGGTAGGACATGAGCTGCCGCGCGCACACACACACACACACACACACACACACACACACACACACACACACACACACGAACCTCACCTGAGTATAAAAGAGGTTTGTATTGTCATGCTAACTACAATCAATAAAGTTTCATCTCATCTAATCTGGTGCTGTCAGCACTGGGAGCACTGGTCTCTGTAACACAATGATATATAAAGGTCACTGGTGATTTCCTCAGAAACACCAGTAAAGGAACACAACTGGATGCAACGCTGCATCTGTCATTCTTCATATCGCTGCCTAAAAACACAAGTTGTGTTTGTGACCAGGTCACATCCAGCCTTTAGAAGCCACATGTTTGTTGTAACGTCACAGCACCAGAATTCATCCCATTTGTGCATTTTTGTCAGGCGCCTGCTGTGCGTCTGCTGGAAACTGCTTGCTCCTCCAATCTGCTGCACCTGCCATGTAAATATCAGAGCACCAGGTGCAGGCGGACCTGACTCTTAAAGGGAATGGGAGATGACATTCTGATTGGCTGAATTCATGTTACGCCCAGAACACACACATGATTCAATAAGGGTCTAAATACAATCTCTTTGCCCCTTGTGCCTCACTTTGTGTCCAGATTATGCGCCGTTTAACTTAAGTGGAGCTGGAGATGCTCTAAATGCTCTTAAGACCATAAGCTATAGATCGTTCGAACAGGCTCAAGGTGTTTTCATAATAAAATCTGTGAAACAAAAAGAAAAATAATGATCCTTTGGTTATATTGTATGTTGGTCAGATAGTCAGACAGCTCCACTGTTGCTCTGTGGCTCCGCCCTGCTACCCCTCAGCTCCACCAGACAACAACAGCCCTCTTGTACGCACCGTCACACCTCAGCTGCCCCAAGCTAAGTGATGCCACCTCGGGTCATTTATAGCGCTTGTGTTCCCCCTGACATCCTCTTCAGGGCAGCTCTCCACGCTTTGCTCCCTTTCTGTTGGTTGCCCTTGTCAGTCTCCGTTTTCTGAGAACATAAATCATTTTGTCCTGAGGGATGAAGTATGCTAATCTGATAATAGTGACGCATCTCTTCTTTTCCTGCGCCAGAGTATTCTGGAAGTCACAAGATTTAAAAGCAGTGCCTGCTCGGCTCTTCATTGCTATTCATGGATTTATTATTTTATCCTGTGAATAAAAGTCTTCATAAATAATTACATTTAGAAAATGTGCGTGTGTTTTGTCCTTTGGAAAGCAGATGTTCTTCGTAATGTTTCTGTAGTTCATTTGTCAGGAACATTTTGCTGAGTCTGTAATACCACGTCCTTCCTCTCTCTTCAGCTCCCACACAGATGTTGGAGCCAGTGACTCTCTCAGGCATCGTGTCCTGTGTGCTCAGTATCCTCTGTGGAGGCCTCAACCTGCTGCGAGGAGTCCACGCTATAGAGAGCATACTGCAGGTGAGGACGTGTCCTCAGGTTTCATATAACCTGAGTCATACTGTCACAGTTTGTCAGTGGTGACAGTAACACACTTCACTTAATTCTGTACATCTGGGTAATTTCTTAAAAGGAGGTCAGGCAGCACAGGAAACACGAGCAGTCACATGATCAGACAGGTTTTAAACAAACATCCAGGTTAGTTAAAACTTATTTCATTAATCAGGAAACATGAAAGCAATCTGTAGAATTATGACCGTCACAGTTTACAGAGCAGCTCTCTGACTCGGCCTCGCACCATAACTATTTGTTTGGACAATAAATCGTCCAGAAATAATCGCAATAAAAGTTATTATTGTCATTTTGAGACCAGCATGTGCCGCTGATATAATGATGCAAGTTCACCCTCTCAGAGAGCAAAGAACTTTTAATTCGTAAGAATACTCAGACATCGGAATATGAAAATATATTAAACATATTTTTCAAAAAATCAGTGTCTATAAACTGGCAGTGCCCAAAATTACTCAGTTTGAGATTGAAAGGCCCAAACACACCAAGGAAACACCAAAGAACTGGTGGCAGCAAAGACCAGCTGTATCGTCACCTCACGTCACCTCATGTCATTGTGTCTTGGCGAAACAGTTGCACATGAACACAGCACAAAGATCACAGCCTATGACCAACTGACACGTGTGTTCTGTGACGGCGTGAGAAGAAATAACTCTCTATACAAAGTGAAAACTGATTAAACCAACACCACATATACAGAACAGAATGTACACCAAGAGGAAGAGTCTCTTGTAGACCAACATAGAGAATATATTTATTATATATTTCTGTTTTATCTTATTTTTGTTACAATTTAAATTACGTCTTTCCATAAATTTTGCACACATTGTGCTCTTTGTGAGGACCTTGGTTTAAGTCAGATAACCTGATTATTATACTGTAATTGACATACAGCAGTAGTCTGTATTCGTCTTTCAAAAAGGGAAATAGGAAGACCAACCGGTCGGATTCAAGATGTGAGTTAGCCAGTTAGCACTTCAACAACACAACCCAGAACAAAGGATTTTTACAGCTTGTGAACAACAACACAAGCAATCGTGAACTTTCTGCAAAACTCAAGGGCTAAAAATAAAAACCTTCTGGACTCTGCCGGGTCTGCTGCAGATCCAACGTGCTGAATCAGCCAAAGAACACCTGAAAAGGGCCGACTAGTTCCAACAGTGCAGGATACACCACAAAAACTAGGATACCAGACCCTGACTGACAGACGACTGTCGGCTTGGTGCGTCAGAGCCCGAATACAGAATTTGGCCGACAGAAACTAAACCAAGTGATGCCTCATGTGACTAATAGACAAGCTTAGTGAAGCTACATTAACACTGCAGTTACCTTTATAATCCGGACACTGTGCTTCAGGTATTGATGGCCTGGGTGCTGGCTGTTTGCTGCTGGATTTACAGAGTGAAGGAGGAAGTTGTTGGAGGTTAAAACTACCAACTACAGGCTTTGTGGCTTGTTGTCAGAGGTCTGCAAGCTAAGGACTCCAGCTCCAAAAATGCAGCTGCAGGCTACCAGGAAGCTGCACTTCGTCGTCTTTGAAGTGTTTTATTATCAGACTCACAGACAAGTAGGCGGGAAAAACGCTGCGCTCAAGTCCTACTGTTTATTCTGACATCATGTTGGCGACATTCTTATGTAAACACAACTGTAACATGATGAAGGTCGTGTTCATGTGTCGTATGATAAGTCAGAAACATAATTCTGGTGACAGCTCTAATGTCCTGTATCTCTGTAGCTGTGTGCGCACTGTGCACAGTGTTCTTGTGCAGTCAGGGAATAATTCTGTGAGCCTACTTTTGGTGTCACCTCTGAGTATGGTGGTTCAGATGATCCGTCTCTTACCTGTCTGATCTAACACTACCTGTGTTTCCTGCCCGCCTGACTTCACTGTCCCAACATCATCAAACAGAAACGACCAAAACAAAGTCCAAATTGTCATTAACCTGAATTTTCAGTCGGCCATCTGCCGCCCACTCTGTCCTTGATGTCATATCAAACTCTATTAAATTAAATGAGGCTAAATGAAAAAAAGAAATGTAATTAATTTTCTGGTCATATTGGTTTTGTGATGCCTCGTCTAGACATAGACGACTAGTTCTGAAAAAAATGCCTTTTCTTCCTGCCTGTAGAACGATGATGAAGACTTTAATTATGTGATTGCCTTCTTCCTCGGCACAGCGGCCTGTCTGTATCAGGTAAGTGATAGTCTGCGGTAAGAGCAGCCCATCACCGGCTGACTGGCTGACTAACAGCCCTGCACTTTACAGCTCAGCAGCTTGTCAGCGAGACTAACATTAGCAAAAGCTCAATGCCTTTCACCCCACTACCGTCTCTAAAACATTTTCATCAGCTCCTTTTGTGCAGCTCCTGGTACTAAATGGAGCACCACAAATTGGTAGAGTGATGGCGAGACAAAGTTATCAGACGGGATTTCTTACTTACTGAGCAGACTTGTTGTCCCGTGAAGGACATTAATGATGAAAACATGTCACTGGTCAATGTCAGTCACACACAGACTGTGCAGCATTCATATTCTCCTGTGCATTCTGCTTTCAGTGCTACCTGTTTGCCTACTTCTCTGTGTGGAGGAGCAGTAAGTCTTTCCTGGCGTTTGCACTCATCTGTCTGTCCAACATGTATCTGTATGAACTGAGGAACATGTGGCAGATCCTCTTCCATGTGGCGGTGGGGGCCTTCATGACCCTGCAGATCAGACTGAGGCAGCCGCTGGGCAAAGCGCCAGACTACAATGTCTGACAGAGACCTTAAACACAAAGAACAAAAGGGTCTACATTCACACGGTCCCCCACACGTCCTGGAAATACAGCGACAGAGACAACACTGGGGACAAAGTGGAAACAAGCAAAACTGTCCTCCTGCTTCAGGAAGAGAAACCAAAACATGGTGCTGTTGGCTTCATCCAGCAGCCGTGGACATGTCTCAGTGTGGGAACTCTGCCGCAGCCTCAACCATTCATGGACTTTACTGGATTCATTTGGAACGTTGGCATCGATCCACCATTGTCTGATAAAATGTTTGCTTTACTTCCTGTCAGTGCAGCCATAGTTCAGGTCAGAGTCCTGCATATGTCTGGTTTTACTAACCCATGTTCTCACTGCTCCTGCACAGCTGAGAATCTGTTACATACAACATGTATCCAGGCTGCACACTCAGGCTACATCCTCACTAATAGAGCTTAAAACAAAGAACTTCTGCTGCGTTTAGGCCTGGTGTCCACTGGAGGCAGTAATCTCCATGCACCTCAGGATTCAATCATGTTTGATTTCTATACATAATTAATTTTTCTCACTGTGTGACTGCTTGCTGCTTTTAAAACATATCATACTTTATCTGTAGTGATCCATAATGAAATTAACAGATGAATTTACTTGCAGTCAGTGTGACAGCCGAGATGTTTCCATTCCTGAGCTTTAAACCAGTCAGATTGTTTCCATCTGCTGTTACACAAACTAAACTTTAGTGGGATATTTATATCAGCTCAGTGTCCAGTGAATACGTCCTGTAATGTTCACTGGAAATAGTGTGAAGTCACTACGTACTGTTGAACAGTAAATGGTTCGTAGCCTTTTTATTTTAACACGTGAACTGTATTAATTAATTAATTTGAACGCACCTTACAGTCTGCCTGTATGTGAATAACAAAATGACGGGGAGGTGGAGTGATCCACTGTTCTGTTAACATTATGTCCTCATCAGTGGGAGGAGCCTCTCTGCTGAATGTTCCCTCTGGGAGGAGCCAAGACGCTGAGTGCACCAGGTGCAGGGTTTCTGAGGTGAAACAGACTGAGCAGAGTTATTGTGGTTGAAGTTGGTTAATGCTGCAGTGAGTGTTGGTCAGTCGGTCTCACTTGTTTCTGTTACTGCTGATCGTCTCTGGGTGATGGCGTAGAAAATACTCACAAAACACTTGCAGATGTATTTAGACATTAAAACAAGCTTGACACTGCTGCCGTCTGTGAGGATGAATCACAGGTTAACTCCAGCGTGTGCTGCACTGTAGACTGTGCGGGTGCTGCCCTGCTCTCGTGGTTGATTTCTGCCTCTTTCATTCCGTCAACATCAAGTTATTAAAAAAACATTAAGATTATTGATTTTTGAATTGATAATGAATCGTCCACATCGTGATGCACCTGAGAATTGATTTTCCTCACCTCTAGTATCCAAACTACTCTGCCGTATTTGAACCTCTAAATCTTTTGAAGACACTTCTGACCCCTGTTAAAGCGTGCACTGCTGCGTCCTGCTAAACTATGCCATACTTAGTTTTTGGGGAGCTTCCCAGGCCTACATACTTTCTGTGATGTCATCCTTCTTGTGTACGTACTCCTCTCATGCCATGGTTTCCTCCATGGTTTCATGTGCCGCCATATTTGCTTTGCAGTGACTCACAATCAACATTTCCCGCCGCCTTGACCACCGTATGCTCATGTTACTCTCAGTGACAGCAAACCAAGAGTAGACCGTCTGCTCCCCACCTGTGTGACTGGTCATGTGATGCGCGTTGTTAGGGGTGTCAGTAGAGACAGATTATTCCCTGAAACGGTGCTCAAAAGCCTGTGTGTATGGAGATTGACTTCATTTTAAGATGGCATTTCAAAATGAAAATATATAGGTGTGGATGTAGCCTTTGTTTGAAGCGCTTTAGTTTTACAAATACACAACCTCCCAGTCTCACATCGCAATGTGCATGAGATACAGTGTGTGCTGCCTTTAAGAATTTGACCAGACTTTTCATGAAAGCTTGTTATGCTCAAGGTAGAGAGACATATTTGTGGTTGGTCATATCCAGCACTTTTATTTCCTTGAGCTCAGTCTACAGCCCATGAAGGCTAAACACATGTTAAACAGCGTACAGCTGTGTCAGTGTCATGAAACACCAACACACGATTCGCCGTCAACCCCAAACTTCAAATCCATAACCTGTTTGAATAATTCAGTCAGGCAGCATGTTTCATACATGTGAAACTAAGATCATATATTTTGAAACAAAGGTAGTTCAGGAAAAACAAACCGTTGCTGATTCTCAAACTGAGCAGCACATCTCCACAGCTTACATGTTAACGTGTCTGTTAGCAATGCACCTGATTGGAGCAGCTCTCATATTCCAGACAGGCTTAAGACATTAAATTAGTATTTTATTTTTATTTATTTACCATCAGATGTTGGCAATCTGACCCAATGATTGACCTTATGTGTGGGTCACCTGCGAGGTCATCGACCTGATGCAGGGCTCTGATTTACGTCACCACATCCACCTAGAACTGCGTGTGCTTCTGTCTGTCACATGCACTTTTTGCACGTGCACAGGTGTGAACCTGACCTTGTGCAGGACTCTGGTTTCAGTCGTGGTTTTAAAACTATGCAACGCTGCCTTGTGTTTGTGTTCGAAGCTCTCATTTCAGTCTCTGGTGTTTTCAGCAGCAAATGACTTTATTTTGCAGATATTTGTAATTTTATAGACGGTTAATTTTGCTATTTATTTACTTATTGTTCAATGAAAAATTAGAAAGATTTTATTACTTTAATTTGTTTTATGATTTGTATTTTAAAGGCCGACTGTTTGTGTCTCCAGGAGCAGTTGTGACAACTAGACGCCAGTCTGTTTGCATTCAAATCCTCCTTCCTTGCCCACACAGCCTCCAGCATATGCCAGTGTCAAGTGACTATGTTAATAAACAGGTCTGTGTTGGCAGCAGTAGAGATGCGTAGCTGTGTTGTCAAGGCCAGAGGCAGCCCGTATCATCTGAGCAGCCTGTGGCGTGCTTTCCTTCCTGCGAGTCCCTGGGCTCAGACATGGCTGCGTCTGCCACTGAAGGAGGCAGAGACTCGTCTCACCCTCTGCCTGTGTTTGGGATATTAGCTCAGTGTTCACATTTAACATGGTTTCAGTCAGGAGATGTCACATTCATCATTATTAGGCAGTGTGAGATCTGTTCAGAGAATTATGGGAAGATTTCCTGGCTTTCTGCACTTTCCCAACAATAACAGCAAACAACTGGAGCATGGGGCTGAGTCATGCTTTTATTGTTCATTGTTCATGAGGACTCAACAGTTGTGCCAGAACGTCTTTTATTTTAAATCTCTCTCTCACTGGATGAAGTAAAAAGTGAAAATAAAAGGCAGTATAGCTGCACAGCTCCGCTCCACGTCCATCTGGCATCTGCACTACAGATCTGTCGGGGGACCGCTGCAACACTTCAGCCTCGTTATGATTCATCATCGCGCTCTCCCAATGTTCTGTTGCCTTCCAACAGCAGAACCACACCTACATGACCTAATGGCTCGTTTCACAATATGGCTGGGACCGGACTGGATCTGATCTGAGCTTCACTGGCTCAGAGTGTTTGTGTTCACATCCTCCTCTTCCTCAGCACTTACAGTAAATGTGGAGTGTGGGTGGGTTGTGTAAAACAGGAACAATAAAATCTAAGGCTTTTCTACTGGTTTATCCAAGTATGGAAAATGAGTGTGATCATTTCTGGCTCTTTGAAATTTGGAAATGAACTGCTAAAAAAAGAAATGTGTGTGTTGTTGTACAAACTTTTCACATTTTAATTTGTTTAATTTCACACCAGAGTGTAATATTACACCTTTTGAGTTCCCCACTCATGATTAGAGCACAGAAACATTTGATCAGTTACTTCTAATGTCAGATTCAGCAAATGAAAATCTGGGAAAGAAAAGATTTGATCAGAAATGGGAACTGATGGACTTAAAGCATGTCTGAGGCTCAGCCCAGTCACCAGAATAAAGGCTGGCTTTGTAACATTACAACTTAGGTTTCTACACTGTGATTTGGTGAAGGAACGGGAGGCGCTTGGTTATGGTTGGAAAAAGATCATGTTTGGCTTAAAATACCCAGTTTTGGTGGCACTATACCAACAGGAAATGCAGCACTGTCTCGGTAAAAACCAACCACTTTTTGTGGCACTGTCCCGGCAAAAAATGTAGCAATGTCTCTGCAAAACACAACCCCTTTTTGTGACGTTATCTCGACAGAAAACACAGCGATGTCTGACAGAAAACCCAGGGTTGTATGGTTAAAAACCAGCCGCTTTTCAAGGCACTGTCCAGACAAGGAATGCAGTGTGTTGCGTAACAACACCCTGCCATGAAATCGCAAGAAACACAACACTGTCTCGGTAAAAAAAAACAAAAAAAAAAACCACGTGCCTTTATGGATAGTATCCCCGCTGATAACACAGCGATGTGTTTTTTGTGGCGCTGTCCCCGTTGGAAACACTGGAATGACTCATTACTGAACAACTGCTTTTCTTGGCATCATCTCAACAGAAAATGCAGCGATGTCTCGTTGGTAAAGACCAACCATTTTGTTCTGGCGACTGGGCTGAGACCAGAAGTGAATTTTGTCCACTTCCTGTTGCACATGACGACATGCAGATTTATCTTGATGTGATCTGGTCCTCAGTCCCCCTGAAACACATCTGCTCTGGTATCAGGACTCATTGTCTTTGAGCTCAACTATGGAAGATTGAACATTAAAGAAAAGTGGGACATTACCATCACAATGATTTCCATGTGTTGGTGTTTTTATGGCAGCGCTGCTGGGGGCTTAACAAGGCGATGAGATCTGATGCGTGTGTTGCTCTGATTGTGGAAAAAATGAATTATGAAAGAGATTCAAAGCATCCTGTAATAAAAGAGATATCAGATCCACGTCCTCTGTAATTTAAAGGAAACATTTAGCTAACCTTGGAGCCTGCAGCGTGCAGTAAATGAGCAGCAGAGTTTCAGCTGCTAAAATGCTGACTTTAGTTTATTCCCCTCCCCCAAACTCATTTCTTCTCTCTGGAGCAGCAACAAGCAACAGATTGCCTCATGATTCAGAGGTAGCTCAAACACTACTCAAGAAAGCACTCTTTGTTTTCCACCACTGATGGCAGGAGGTACTTATGAATATGATTATAATATATGTTGTTTGTCACGGCCTCATTTTAAGGAACAGCACTTTTCCTCCAGCTGTGGATTAATGGAGCAGGGATGTGTTTGTGCAGAATATCTGTGGCTTTAATGAATAATAGCTGCTGTAGGTGTAAATTGCTGAGCACTTGAACAGTTTGAAGTCAGGGAGCTACAAGTGAACATCAGTGGTGATAATCCTCTCATGGCAGAGATCACGCAGGTCTCAGGTTGGTGCTGGAGAAAGGTCACAATCATTAAAGGGTAACTACCATGTTTTTGTGTCCAAGTGATGAACGGGAACAACTGTGTTTTAAAAACTGATCAGTATTGAGCGACAGGGCCACACGGGCGAAACATCGTCAATTTCTGTTCACTTAAAGTCTTTGTTTTTGCCACTGACAGGCTCACAGTGTTCTCAGGCTGCATTCACACCTGTACTTTGGTTCATGTGGTCGCACCAGAGACTTGTTGCAAACAAACCAAGAGGAGTAAACAGGAAGTTGTGCCGACTGACAGGTGACTGGTTGATTGGACAGTTTTGGCGTCATCAGGACCCAGGTGTGGAAATCAAACAGAAGATTGTGCAGCAGCTTCTGAAGTGTTTCTGTTTCTGAGAGCTCACAGAGAAACACCTGACTGTCAGCGTTGTTAACATCAGACTGCAGATCAGCTGCATGTTGTGAATAATGACCAGCACTCACACGGGATGCACAGAAATGATTCTGGGCTTCAGACTGTGGGTCCACACATAGTCGATACAGTGATGGCAGTTTGAACAGCTTTAATCAGAGCAAATACCCTTGCTGACCTGCATCTGTGTTACCATGGTTACATGTGTGCATCAGCATCAGTAGGTTACGGCAGTGGTCCCCAGCTGGTCCAGATTTGTCCCCAGTCATCAGTTCAAGGTTGTCACAGTTTAACACATTTAGCATCACACTTGTGTGTCTCTGTCAAGTATCTGTCTGTTAGTCACTCACTCTGCAGCAGGAAACAGCTCTTCAAAATAAAAGCTCTGAGGCCAGAAATTCACTGTACTTCAAAATGAATTGTGTTTTTTTACAAACATTTCAGAGCCACCTACGGTCCAGTAGAATGGACCCATGAGTCGCCCCACCAGTTGGGCACCACTGGGTTATGGGATATACGCATCAATCAGTTTCCAGGATCAGTGATGAGATGGCGGACAGGTTCAGGATCAGCAGGTGGATTATTTTTGGTTCAGCTGTTGCTAAAATCACAGATCTGCTTCATAGAATCCTGTGATTAGTTCGTCTTGTCACGCCACAAACGAACCACACCAGAGTCAGCTGGAGGCGGACCCAGAGCCACCTTTTGGAGCGGCCTTGGTTTGGTTGTTTGGTGTGCACCAGGGTTTGATTGACAGCTTTGACACCAGCCCAAACGAACCGTACTAACTGCACAAACAGACCTGAGTTAGTTTAAACTGAGCCAAACAGGTCAGGTGTGAACGCACCCCAAGTGTCTGACTACATTATGAAAGAAACCTTCAGAGATAGAGCTTTTTGTGGAGGAGTAAGATCCATGTGGTTTAACCAGAACAGACATTTTAGCATGTGTATAAAGTTTGTATATTTTCACATCTAACTGGATGAATTGAGAGTTTATATCAACCAAACCAGAGTCGGTGACTGTCAGAGAATTGAAGAAACAAACTGAGACAGTTTCAGTGAGTTTTATTTTGCTTTGTGACTCTGAACAAACTGAGTTTAACAATGATTAAATGACTGTTTATTTAAACTGAGTCTGGTGGGTGCGATGATGGTGATTTGGGGCTGTTTCTGGTCAAACTAAAAGGATCTTACTCTTACAAATAGATGTGTGATCCTTCACACAACACTCAGAATAACAATCTGATCCTGTCAGCTGCAAAAACACTTTCAGTGGACGTACGTTCATGGAGCTCAGTTGCCTGCGGGGTTGACAGTGCAGCAGGTTTTGCTGCTGCAGCTGTGTCACTCAGCACTGGACTGATTTCAGAAACTGTTGTTCCCCTTTGTCACTTAAAAACGAGGGAGAGACGGGTCCTGGTTTGTACATACCAACACTCTCCTTTAAGTCTGAGGGTTTAGTTTGTTCCTACATGTGTTGAGTTGTCATGATTAAAGCCTGCACTGTGGTTACTTCCTGCAGTCAGTGACCTTTGACCCCATCACTGATCAGTCCTCATGTTCTTAAACTTGATCTGTTTAAATGAGGAGACTTTATTTTTAATAACTGTCCAGCTCTGCTGTTAAAATGCATATCACAGGTTATTGAATTAACGGCCCAATCAGAATCTAAATGTGATGCCTGGTGATTTGACTTGTGTGTAAATAGAGAAATTAAAGCTGTAATGGATGAAGCAACACTCAGGGTGCTAATCAGCAGATTAGCATTTAGCTGCAGCTCCTCCATCATATATATAAACACTGATCAGGCTGAAGAAGGAGAAGACAAAGGACTCCACGGTTAGACTCACTGATGTGGTTCTGCTGCCACCTGTTGGTCAGCCGAGTGTTGAACCGTCACACAGCTCAGCTCAGAGCACACACGTCAACACTGATGCACAAGATGCTCTGAAGGAGGGAGAGTTTCTCACTTAAAGCATCTTATTTCCACTGCTGTGTGGCCGAAAGTATGTGGACACCTGAGCTTCTCATTCAGAAACTGTTTCCATACCTGGAGGCAATCAGGTCTTCACTGTCTAAACTATCCCTGTATGCTGCAGCATAAAGATGCTCCTGCCTTGGATCCAAAAGCCCAAACTGTGGGGTGTGTCCACATACTTTTGGCCATGATATTTTGCAGGGGATAAAAGACAAGATTCTTTGCAGGACCTTTAGCTTTGCTACTGCACATACAGGCTGACTGCAGGTCCTTTTAGAGTCTGGAAATGTCTTTGATTTTATAAATATTCAGCCTTAAGTCATTTATCTCAAATTTGAATTTGTGACATTTTATCTTACTTAATTTATCCATCTTTTAATTTGTTGAGTCGAGCTCTTCTGTGTGTAAATGTTCATCTCTGATGTCACAAATCTTCAAACCTGATACTGAACTTAATTCTGTCGTGTTTCTTCATATTTACATTTAACTGTTGAAAATAAAAATGTACATCAGCTCTAACTGTGTCTAACTCTGACACTAAACCTTCCTCTTCACAGAACTACAGATAAACTGCTGATTAACCTGCAAAGTTTGAATAATTTGTCCAAAAATTAGTATTAAATTTGGTTTAAAATGATCTTAAATGTGTAATTAAAATGAATTAAATGTAAGTGTGTGATTGGTGCAGACAGCCTGGACGTGTTCTGAGACATTCATGTAAATTGATGACTCAGCAGATTATGGAGCAAAGAATCAGTTTCAATCATGAACCTGTGAAACATCAGCAGTTTATTTGACTGTTAAAAAAAAAAGCAAAGAGCATAGTGTTGGCATGACGACAGAAACAAGCCACGTGTTTGACTCTGAAGATGTTTGTGTCACAGACGCTGCATCACCGTGACGACATCATGAAGGTCCTCGGCTGTAGAAATAAAAACCAGGTGAGCTGTCGACGCTTCAAACCTCACAGAGTGTTCAGCCCTCTGATGCTCTCTCTCACTCTCTCTACAACCTTCTGGGTTCTGATGGCACATTTAATCATGGGTGCAGGGTGGCACTGTGGTCACTGAGTCTCATGAGATGATGCTTTAAAGGTACACTACACAGGGCTCTTCTAAAAAACTCACAAGACTTATAAAGTAACATCTCTTAATTATCATTTATGACCCACTGAAAGTGTGATGGTGAGTTTGTCCTCAGATTTTTGTCTTATTTAGTGGTGCTTGGGAGGTTATGGGCATGTGCCCTGAGAGAGTGCAGGAGAGGTCATGACCTGAGGTCTCATTTATAAAACAGTGTGAAGGACCCAGACTAAAATGTTCTTACAGACCAAACCCATAAATGACATGCACCAAGAAATATTTGACAGTTTCTACAGTCAGGCTCCACCTCACCGTCTGTGTCGCCAGTACAGTATCTCACATAAGTGAGTACACCCCTCCCATTTCTGCAAATATTTCATTATATCTTGTCATGGGACAACACTATAGAAATGACACTTTGATATAACTTAAAGCAGTCAGTGTACAGCTTGTATAGTAGCATAGATTTACCTTCCTCTGAAAATGACTCAAAACACAGCCATCAACATCTAAACAGCTGGCAACATAAGTGAGTACACCCCACAGTGAACACGTCCACACTGTGCCTGAAGTGTCAGTAGTTTGTGTGCCAGCCATTATTATCTAGCACTGCCTTAACCCTTTGGGCATGGAGTTCACCAGAGCTCACAGGTTGCTTCAGGAATCCTCTCCCACTCCTCCATGATGACATCATGGAGCAGATGGATGTGAAGACACCTTGTGCTCCTCCACCTTCAGCTTGATGAAGGCCCACAGGTGCACAGGTGAGTTTAGGGCTGGATACATACTTGGCCAGTCCTTCACCTTCACCTTCAGCTTCCTCAGCAAGGCAGTTGTCTTCTACTAGGTGTGTTTGGGTCATTATCATGTTGGAAAACTGCATTGCAGCTCAGTTTCTGAAGAGGGGCCACACATGCTGAAAGAGCACCAAGACAGCTGTCCCTTGCCTACAGTCAAGTATAGTGGTGGCAGCATCATGGTTTGGGGCTGCATGAGTGCTGCCAGCTCTGGGGAGCTCGGGTCATTTAGGGAAACATGAACTCAGAGCAGAGCATGATCGCCCCTCTTCAGAAACTGAGCTGCAATGCAGTTTTCCAACATGATAATGACCCAAACACACCTAGTAGAAGACAACTGCCTTGCTGAGGAAGCTGAAGGTGAAGGTGAAGGACTGGCCAAGTATGTATCCAGCCCTAAACTCACCTGTGCACCTGTGGGCCTTCATCAAGCTGAAGGTGGAGGAGCACAAGGTGTCTTCACATCCATCTGCTCCATGATGTCATCATGGAGGAGTGGGAGAGGATTCCTGAAGCAACCTGTGAGCTCTGGTGAACTCCATGCCCAAAGGGTTAAGGCAGTGCTAGATAATAATGGTTGGCACACAAACTACTGACACTTCAGGCACAGTGTGGACATGTTCACTGTGGGGTGTACTCACTTATGTGAGATACTGTATCTGTCTCCAAAATGTTCTTAACCACGGGTCAGAGTTTGTCCCATCAAGTCTGTTTTATACATCACAGCTTTAGAGTGAGAAGTGGCGCATGCCTCTTTCAGGCCTCGTTTTGTGCATACAGTGTTAATAAATGAGACCTCAGGTGCCAGACTACGCAGCAGGTGTCCAAGAGGAAGCTCTGAACATTGTAGACTCAGCACAGAAGAAACGTAAATCTTGTGAGGTGGACCTGCAGTCTGGGGCTGGACGTCACTTTCTCCACTGAGCTGCTCAGAAACAGAAACCAACAGTTCCTGCGTACTGTACCTTTAACAGAGACTGTTCACCCTCAAATCAAAAACCTGTGGTGTTGCTGTATTTATCAGTCAGGATGCACGCTTCCTTCTGCACGGTGATTCGGTTAGGGGGTGTAATTGGTTAGAAAGAAAATAGTTCCTACATGAAAGTGCTGACAGTAAGGTGTGTGGATTGTCTGGAGTAACCCGGTCATGATTTGTGGAAACAGACGAGCTGCTGCTGAGCATCGTCTAGATCTGTTACACTGCAGAGACCTCAGACACCTCGACATCTCCAACACTCTGCAGCTCACACTGATGAACAGCTCCACAGGTGAGAGCATGAATGTGTTTTTGATTTTGGGGTGAACTGCCCCTTTAAGTTTAGTGTGTGTGTGTGTGTGTGTGTGTGTGTGTGTGTGTGGATGATGAAGATGAAGGTGGCAGCAGTTACAGAACAGAACCATCAGTTGGACCAGTGACAGGCTGAATTCATTCTTCAGGTTCAAAGCAGCAAACGTTTGGATTTAATGTCAAGTTTCTATTTTTCTGTTCAAACAGGAAACTGAAAACAAAACCACAGACATTTAAAATAGAACGCAGCTAATTATAATTTAATATGTCTCATGAAAAATCCCGGGCGCTCCACCGGCCCGTCTCGCCCGCACCGTCGGGGAGGTGGAGCGTGAGCGCGTGCGATAGGACCCTAAAATGGTGAACTCTGCCTGTGCAGGGCGAAGCCAGAGGAAACTGTGGTGGAGGCCCGTAGCGGTCCTGACGTGCACATCGGTCGTCCGACCTGGGTACAGGGGCGAAAGACTAATCATCCCGCACCGAAGTAACAAGAACTGGCTGTGTAGTAAAACTGATTCAGTATGAACAGTTTTAAAAAGTTATTATAACTTATTTAATTATATTTGCACAAAATTTTAGTATTACAAATCTCAAAGTAAAAAAAAAAGTTAATTAATTTAAATGAAATTAATTATTTAATTTATAATCTATATAATACATTTCCTAATATTTGCTTGAAACTTTCTCCCTGTGGAGAAACGTTCTGGATGATACTGTAAATGAACTGCTCAGCTCATCAACACCGTCTGTCCTCAGTGACAAACTGTAGAGCCCAATCTAAATAAACTTGTATTTAAAATATTAAAAACTGGTCTTAGAACGATCTCTGATGACTCTCAGGTGCTGGAAGGAGCCTCACACTCTGACACTGAATATGTGCACAGTTCAAAAGATTAAACAGACAGTTTGATCAAATAAATGTCTGGAGGGAGGGAACGATCTGATCATGTAAAGACACTGAGGACTCAGTATGGTTCACTTAAAGTGACGTGTTGCACTAATGATCAGCTCACTGTGACTGAACAGCTGCTTTCCTTTATCAATATCTGTCAATAACTAACAGACTTCCTGTTTGTTTGTTTGTTTCTTTGTTTGTTTTTGATCGTTGCGTTCAAAATTTTAATTACAAAAAATATTGACTTTAAGATACTAATTAATATTTGAGTTACAAACAGGAACTGCAAATTATTTTTAAAAATGGTCTTAACTGTAACTTGTCTGCCTGACGCGTCCCCTCCTGTTTCCTGCTGTAACATTTACAGTCTCTCTTCAGTTTAATTTGAAGTCGTGTGAGCATCGTGTCACCTAAACTCAAACTGTGGTCCCACCCACAGAGCAGCAGCAGGAGCTCTGATTGGCCAGACTGCTGCCAACATGTTGCAGCCGGCCAATCAGAGCTCCTGCTGCTGCTCTGTTAGTTTCAGTAATAAGTTTTAATATTTAATTATCGGTTAATGTTTAATTATCTTTTTCAATATTTTCTGGGAAACATTTTAATTCAAATTTAATGAGTCATTAATTTCTAACAACTCTTTAAAATGAACCAACTCATGAACAGATTCTGTTTAAACACTGAAAGCAACTCAGCGACGAGTCTGAACGCTGCAGATCATTTAGACAGACATTTAGACATTTGGAGAGACACGGACAGTCCCAATAAAAACTTTATTTGCTCTCCAGAGTAACGTTAACTTAAAAAAAACAGTTTACAGTGTTTCAAAGATTCATGTTTTCATGAGGAATAAATGAGCTCAGAGATGAGGGCGCAGTGTGTGCGAGGCAATATTTCTCTCAATACTTTCATAAGATTTGTTGACAATAACAAAAAGTATTGAGCAACTTATTCTTCAAAGAAATACTTCACCTGCTAAATGACCATTAGTGTATGAAGTACTGTGTGTGTTGTACTGAATTAGTGAACAGCGCTTTATTTCCTCACAGGCCTCCACGGTGACTGAAGAATTCAAACAGGTGAACAGTCTGTATGAACTGAAGTAAACGTTGGTCTGACTTCAACAGCAAAACATCCATTAACAAATTCTCTCACAACTCGTGCAACATAACCTGTCTCTCCAGGGTTCCTCAGGATCCTTTTAAAATCTTAACGGCATCGAATAATGAGGAATTAACTGGTACTGAAATGTCGTAAGTTAATGAGAAGTAGGATTTTATGAATGTTTTGACGTTGCATTGTTAAGTCCCAAAATCATTGGTAACATCTATTTATTCAAAATATTTTACTGAATCCCTCTGACACTGACGTCACACAGACCAGGATGATGAACCAACGACACTCGGAGGTGAAAATCCAAAGAAAATTGGCTGTTTGCCCAAAATTAGGCAGCATGGCTGAAACAGCTCGGTGAATGTTGTGCCAAAAGTGAGAAACATAAAACTTGTTTTTAGAGCTGCACGCTAATATCAGCTCGTCATCATTATCAGCTGGTATTAACTTTAAAATGAACCATCAGAATCAGCCAACATGTTTTTTCTTATTTAGCACAATGACTGAATATCACAGACAATGAACAGTGTTTCATGACTCCACCTGCTGGTGGGCCGTCACCATCAGAGTCTGTGTGTATAATATGATGGTAATTCATCGACAGAAGAGACTTGATGATGATCACTGACACTAGGTGGATATATGATATTGATCAGTTATCGGCCAAATGATTTGTTACATATCAGCAAAAAAATCCAATATCATGCATCCCTACTTGTTGTTTTCTTTCCCTTCAGTTTTGATTATTGTAAAATTGGTCATGAAGTTCATTTCCTGTGGCTTTAAAATAGTAAATCTAAATCTAAATCGCCTTCAGTTATAAGAACGTGTGCTCAGTACGTCCCAAACATGCAGTTGTGCTAAAGAATACTGATTTAAAACACATAAGTACAAACGGTTTAGTGCAGAGCAGAGTAGTGTGCAAGGACACACGTTTCAGTTGAAGTGCCCAGAAACACTCTGGTGGCCCGTGTCTTAAAGGGATAGTGCACCCAACATGAACCTCAAAATATCTCCATACTGCTTGTCCGTAGTGATCCAAGTGTCCTGAAGCCCCAACATAAAAAGTTGTTTGGAAAAACCTCATTTGAACTCTTGGAACACTACAGACGAGCAGTACGCAGATATTTTGTGGTTTCAATGATGTGTTTTTGGACGTTTGAATCTGGGGCGCCGTCAGCCTCCATTAGGTGGAGTTGTGTTGCTACCTCCTCTCCCCTTGGATCTCTGCAAGTGATGTGAGGACTCTAAAAGTGAATTTTCATTTTTGGGTGCACTATCCCTTTAAGTCCTGATCATACGACTGGATCAATGAGACCTAGATTAAACTGCAGGAGGTGTGTGTGAGTCTGTGTTTGATACAGGCTGGATGTTTAAACTCAGGCCGCTGTGACTTCAGTTCATGAAGAATGTTCAGATTCTCCATTCAACATGGAGCACTGTGAGAAAACCAAAGTTTTCTTCCTGATTTCAAAGACACACAAATTCAGTAACTAATGTACGAACATTTATCAGGTGAAGAATTCCTTCAAGCTTTTGTCTCAAATTTATTTATTCATCGGTCTTGTCAGTTAAAACTTGACGCTGAGTCCAGACGTTTGCTGCAGACTGAACTGTGATTCAGTGACAAACAGGAGCAACTGTAGTGTTTGGTGATGACAGACAGAAATAAACCCGTCAGGTAAAGACAGTGTGTCTGATGGTGGTCTGATGGCGTGATACTGAAAAAAACACATCTGATTAGAAAATCAAAGGGCACATTTCCACACGGGCTCGTCTGTCCCCGTCCACAGGATGAGCTTCATCACCGCCGTCAGTACAGAGTTCATATTAAAGGCCTCATCGGAGATCGTTGGACATTCATTGGGTCGTACCATCTGATTGAGCAAGCGAGGGGGGGGGGGTGTGTGAAGCGATGCAGGAGGGGTGGACGGCTGAAAAAAGACAGATGCATTCATGTCCTCTAGTCTGTCTTTCAAAGTGCGAACTCTCTGAGTCTGACGGCAGCAAACGGTAACTTCCTGTGTGAAGGAGAGAAGGTCGACCTGCTGAAGCTACAGAGGACCCCCCCCCATGAGTGATACAGTATGTACATGTGAATACACGTCGGTGTTTATAGAGCGCTCTAATATATTAATGTACAAAATATAGAATCTGAAAATATCTCAGAGGGTTTGGTGTTCTCAAGTCAAAATACAAAATGCAGAAGATTAGAAAAAGCTCTTCGTTGACATCCTCTGTGTGTGTGTGTGTGTGTGTGTGTGTGTGTGTGTGTGTTGCTGTTGATACTTTAGTGGAACTTTGTGACTTTATACGAGAAGCTTTCTGTAAACACTGCGCAGTGTTTCCTCTGTTCGCACCATAAAACGTCTGTGAGGGGCGTTCTCGTCTGTCTTCATCGCTGAGACAAAACTTAGGCTGCGTTCACACCAAATCAGGCGTTGTGGCGATCAACTGCAGGCTGTGCTGCGGTGTGGGAGCGTCACTTTAAGCCGATCTCTGCGACTGAGTTTTTGTCTTCAGTCAGTTTATGTTTGCTTGTACAATAACTTTGGCGTTTTTCATTATGGACCCTGTTTCACCGTGTACATCGATCAAAGACACCACGTTAACAAACACAGTGACGGTGTTCAGTTGCCCCGTGTGCCTCCATTACAGCCTGCCGGTTGCTGCCCGCTCCCTCGGTACTGGACCAGTTTCAAAAACTGCTGTTCACATCAGTCTCTGACTGAGTTACACAGGGAAACAGGGTCCATGTTGAAAAATGCTGAAGTTATCCTTTAAAGATCTGTCGAATTCTTTTTGATTATCATCGCTGACACAAAGCGTGTTTTCCTCTGTAGGATCGTCGGTCCTTCGAGGATATCACCGGCTCTTTTTCTGTGTGCAGCGCCGCACTGAAGGACCGCCTCCTTCAGCCTCTCACATCCTGCCCTCTCAGCCTGGGCAGCACGAGCTAACACAGCAGCAGCTAACACGTCAGACAGTCTGACACCGACACAAACAGCTTGTCTCTGCAGTTCGACAGGTTAATACCTTTGTAATGTTAGCAGTGTGATGCTAACAGTTAGCCTGACTGTGTAACTCTAACAGGTGTAACAGGTGCAGAGAGAGCAGGAGTGTCAGAGTGACACAACACGCTGCACGCAGCTCTACAGTGACGTCACATTTCACCTCTTTTAAACTAATTTGTGGTTAAATTGTGGTGACTGGACAGAATTTATGGACAGTGGCTGAATTTGCGTTAACTGTTGTGATGGAAACATCCTGGAGGGGCGGACCCTGACCTGCTGTCACAGCACACGTGTGTCGTTCATACTTCATTTCTTCATCTCACTGTGATATGTAACGATAGACACAGACTGTGGGCTGATCATGTGACTGGCCCCTGCAGCGTGACGTCAGGTTGTGTTTCTCCAAAAGTTGAATCTGTTTCAACTTTTCACTGCAACACTTTTTCCGTTTTTACCACAACGCCAGATTTGGTGTGACTGCAGCCTCGTACGTGTCCACAGGATCCGTCACCGCCACGCTGTAAGCAGCTGCTGCAGTGCGTTTTGAGAGATTTGCATAAAGTTGAATCTCTGCTTCTTTATGCAAATCAGGGGCAGCGTACGTGACTCGCCGCCTCTGGAATCTCCCAGACAACCTGATAACTTACCACTGATTCATGTCCTATTTCTTTCCTCAGATGTTTCAGAAACATTTCAGTAAACAGTTTTTTAATGTCAGAACGTTTCCAAATGAGCCTCCATGTTGTTTCAGTGTCAGATCCGGGAGCAGACAGCCCACAGACCAAACGGCACGCCCATCAAGCGCCCAATGACCCCTCACATCCAGAAACGCCCCCTGTGGACACGTAGCGTCACTGCGACTCCTCCGTCAGTCTGTGTATTACTGCAGTGATCAGATATTGATGAGAGGACAGATGTGCTGCAGTGCTGAGTGTCCACACTTCAGAGGTTCGTACCTGCACCGCCACAACATGGACACATACAGTACATTAATCATACACATAAAACTGTCTGTTTTACATATACGTATAAAGTTCAGCAGGAGAAAGGCAGAGAAACAGGAAGTGGCACAGTTCATGTCCTGCTGCAGGTTTGTCCCCAAACCTTTAAGATCTGGCAGATTGAAGCAAAGTAAGTTTCTCAGAGAACATTCCTCCATTAGGACGCAGACTCTCACAGCCGGGGACGTCTGTCCTCATGCACTGATCGGACATCTTTGGTCTCATAGTGAGGCGAGCTGAGCCTGTCCCGCTTGTGGTCGTGTCCTCCGCAGGCTGAACTTTGGGATGAGTTCTCTCATCCGTCCCTGCTGTGGCCTCACAAGGTTTAAGAAAGGATCGGCGCTGTTAGGAGGGACGCTGCGGTCCGTCTCAGTCCGCCGTGAGCTATCAGAGGTCCATGAGCCTGCTCGTTATGTCCAAGGCGGCGTCAGAGGGGGGGTTAACTGCTCGACGGTCCACCGGTGAGGAAGTACGTCATCATCTCTCCTTTTCCTTTGACTGTGACCAAACCTCTGTATTCTAGTGTGTAGTTATAGGAGCTCAGTACCTGGTACAGGTCGGCAGTCACCTGAGGACAGACAGAGACGGGGACAGTCAGTGGACATGTTTGGACATATGACTTCTGTGTGTTTAATATTATTTAGTCTCAGTGTAGCTCAGTGTGACTCCCAGTCACAGCTGATCAGTGATTTCCTTTTGGAAAAACAAAAACCCAACTTTGAACAAATTGTGACTCGTGTGGTCTGAGAGGACACTAGACGTCCGCTCCTCCTCCTCCTGGCTCTGATTTGTAGAGGCTTTAGAATATCTCACCCTGACAGGAAACTTTGTCCAATCACACGTCATTTCATAGAGAGGGCGTTCCTATTGGCAAATGTAGATGTGCACGCACGCACCTTCAGTTCAGGCTTGATTCAATGGCAGAGAAAATGCTGCTAACAGTTTAGCCTCTTGCTAACAGGTGCCAAAGACTCACAGCTGCAGCTTCAAGTTTACAATCATGTAGCTAACGTTAACTAGCGCCTTAAATCACAGTGTGTCCTTTATCTCACTTCCTGCTGCTACAGATCATGTCCCCGGGAGGAGAGCAGGCAGCAGCTCTGGAGACTGACCCCCAGTCAGTGGTTGCAGCAACCTGAATCCAGCCAACTCAAACTCCAGCTCTGAGGGATCAGCAGCACAATCAACAAACTTTCTGTTGCTGCTGTGACACCCTGCGCTGAGGGGTTTCTTGCTGGCCAAATTACAGTCGCTGACCAAAGGGTGAGTCTCTTGAGTTGCTGTTTGCTCTTCGCTCTTCTACGGGGTCCACAGTGTCAGGGACCGTGGGACTAAGGGGCCGTGGGACTAAGGGGCCGTGGGGTGTCTTGGGGTGTGAAGCTGCCACACACCAAAAAATGTCAGAGGTGCCAAAAGAAATGTAGAATTATTTAGTGGTAATTACTTAAAATATCAGATTAAAGCCATTCTTTTTTTACTGGTTATACATAAAATAAAACAGAAAAACATTTAACAATTAAACTCAAATACAATCTGTTTATATTAATTTGCCCCTTATGGGAGCTCACTAAGTTTTATTTGCCAACAGAGAGCTTCTGTTTGGTCCTGTGTTACAGGTACAGAACAGCTGTCGGGCTGAAGCTGCATTTTCAACAGATTTTTCTGTTTGATTCATAAAAAGCTGAAAGTTAAGATTATAATATAGGTTTATATTTCTGCTTCATTTATCACCCTGCTCAGTTGACAACCATAAATGACTTCCTGTTTAAAAGCCTCTCAGCTCGTCTGAATAGCTGAATATTATCATGTACAAACAGACTGAAGTGAGTTAACGGCGCCATCGTGCTGTTGCTTTGTCTCGTTCATGTTGATCAGGAAGCAGCAGTGTGTGTTGGCTCCTGTGGAAATGGTGTTTCAGGAGGTGAATTTAAAGGCTTCCATCTGTGTTCAAAGACGCTTTGAGTTATTAAGCTTTAATGACTTCACATCTGATCGTGAGTAAAAACCAATACAGCCATTTTTAATTAACTTGAATAGACTTGTGTGTCTAAACCCAGCCGTCGGCCATGACAGGCAGTTTGGAGGGATTTCTCATGTTTGACCAAAATAGTCTGGAGCCAACTCCAAGATGGTGAAACAGATAAACTACCAGCTGTCCTGAGCTCCACTGACGCTGCTTTAATGACCCGCTACTGTCTCAGCGTTCACTGGTTCGTAAACTAAGTGTCATCAGGACGGCGGTTGTTCCAGTCGTCTTTAATGTTTCTGACAAGGGAGGGTGAGATGAGCGATTATTGAGAGAACGCCTTTTTTTTTTTTTAAATGACGGTTTGTTTAAAGGTTGAGTGGAAGTTGTTTGTTGTCACAACGTGATGTGGCTCAGGAGGAACTGTTCAAAAATATCAGTATTAGTTAAAGTAATGGGATGTTTAAATACTTCTGACTTTTGATTTAGGTTTAATTAATGTCCTGCAGTGTTAGGTAGAAAATGCAACAGAGTTCTGCAGGACTGAGTCCTTAAACCCAGAGATGAGTTAGCATTCCTGCACGTCCCGTTCCCTCGTCTATAAGTCAGTGTGTTTTTGGTTAGATGTCTGAAATAAGGCCTGTCGTTCACACAAGCTTCAGAGACTTTCATGTTTTGCTATGACATAAAATAAGTCAGTAAATACCCCACTGTGAATTTAGAAGCTTATTTGTGTCTTGAAAAAAAAGCAGTTGCTAATAAGTGGCTAAATGAGACTACAAAATGTCATCACGTCGCCTTACAGCCTCGTTGTGGTGGTGACGTTTGGTCATGTGACTGTTGTGTAGCTTGTTTGTCTGTTGCTTTTTAATCTGTATTAGCCATCAGGGAAGCAAAGTCAAGTTATCCACCGTCAGCTGTTCACTTCTGTTCCGTTCACTGTAGTGTCCTTTAGTACAGATTATCTCGCTGAACAAAATCTGTAAGTCTCATAAATCTTTGTTTGCCACAGAGCTTATTTTAAATCCAAAAAACAATCAAAAAGCCCCATTAGCTTTTTGTGAGGGAATCAGGGCAATGCTAACTTCTGTGACGGCCTAGAAAAAACGTTATTGCTGTAACATAACAAAAATTACAGTAATTAAAGCAATATTATTTGACTGTCTAAAATTATAAAAATGATATCATTTACTTATTTTGATTAAAACAGAAAACTACATAAACAAAATATCACTGAGTACAATGACGTGTTAAATGTTTTGAAGTGGGGTTGTCTGAAGTATTTAGGTTTGATGGTGGTGGAAGGAGCATGCTAACATGTTTCCTAACCTGGCAGTGATTGAATGTTTCCACCATCCAGTCAAAGAGACGGAGAACCAGCTCCATGTGAGGGACTGGAGCCTGGGGGGCGGGGCACTTTTATTAACGGGTGCAGGTTTGACTTTGACATAATGACAGGTAACAGGTTGGTTCTGGTGCTGAGCTTTATGGGTATGGGCGGGTGCAGCGCTCTGAGCTGGAGTACTGTCACATAAGCTCAGCAGTCTCCAGCTGTGGACGGGACCAGCAGCAAAATGAATTTTAGCCAACTAAAAAAAAAAAAAAAATTTTTAAGTGTACACTTTATTCAGAGTAACTTTTAGTGCTTTACCTTTCTGTCAAACAGCCCGTTTAGACAAGGAGGCCGTTAATGGCTTCAGGTCCCATCATGCTCTCGTCAAAGCCACACTCCACTGACAGAAACACTCATTTGGCTTGATGAACTCAGGAGCTGCTGGTCTGTTGCTGCCTCCATCAGTCAGTGTGTTTGTGTCACTGTGTGACTTTGGTGAATCTGAATTAACCCTTTAAACACCAGAATCACACAGTGACACAAACACACAGACTGATGGAGGCAGCAGTCGACCAGCAGCTCCTGAGTTCTCAGTGGAGTCTGGCTGTGAGGAGAGCTGCTTCAGAAAGGGCTGTCTGACAGAAAGGTAAAGCAGTGACAATATTCTAAATACAGTGAACTCTTTAACTGATCTAGATGATTTTTAAGTGGCTAAAATACATTTTGCAGCTGCCTGTGTCCACAGCAGGACATCGCTGAGCCTCGATGTCAGACTCCTTCCTGCTCCTCCAAACTGACGACGTGCTGACTGACTCTACAGTAGGTGACACACTGACTGTGGATAAATACATCACACAAACCCTTTAAAAGATCTGAACTGTCCCTTTAAGAGAATATTTGGGCAGTGTCACAGTGTCACAGCTCACCTGGATCCTCTCAGGTACTCCTGTGCTGTCCATGCGGCTCGCCACGTTCACCGTGTTTCCCCAGATGTCGTACTGAGGCTTCCTGGCCCCGATCACCCCGGCAACCACAGGGCCCATATTAAGACCTACGACAGGAAGCAGATTAACAAATACAAGATGAAACATGGTGCTTAATCACAACTAAACCTGCTGGAGTCTGATGTGAAAACAAATATGTAATATGTTTTTATGTTTTTACAAAACTCACAAAATTTGTTTTATTGAACAGGTTCCTTTGTATTTTAGAAAAAATGTGCTTTCTGTCCAAAAATAAATATACTGTTTATCAAACTCTTCCCTGCAGCTCACCTATCTTCATCTTGAAGTTGTTGAAGGAGTGTTCATTGATGTATTTCATTTGGTCCATCATCCTCATGGCGTAGTCGGCCAGGGCGCGAATGTGCGAGCGCCCGGCCTTGTCGTACGTGGAGTCGTTGAGGCCGGACGCCGCCATGTAGGTGGAGCCGATGGTCTTGATCTTCTCCAGCTGACGGAACTGATCCTCACTGATGATCTGAAGGTGGCACACGAGACAAAGTTTCATCTGATAAGTTTTATATTTACTGGATTTAACTTGATAAGATAATCGGATTCTAACAATTCTCTCTTTCTTTGGTAGTAAAGAACAATGTACCAAACATTTAAGCAGATGTTTTTCCCTCTGAAACCTGCGTATGATTTTAATATTTATTTAGTCTAATATTGATCAAACGTTGCAGATAAAGAACCCAGAGACAAAGCAGAGTGAATATCAGACTCAGATTCACAAACATGACTGAATGAATGTTAAAGTTTCTGCGTGTCGAACCGGATGCATCAAACTTTCATGACGTGCCTTCATGCAGCTTTAACTCAGCATGATGTGGGTGAGAAGAAAGAATCAGTCTTAAAGTCTCTTCTTACGAGTGCTCAGTGAGTAAAACCAGACAGAAGCCGACGTGCTGTTGGTGTCACTGGGACACAGAGCTCATAAAGCCGCACTGACACCAGTCAATCCCACAGCCAGAGCCTCAGATTCACAGACGCAGCCTGCAGCTGGATTTGTTCTCGTCTCACCTCATCAAAGTCGGCGATGATCTCGTTGAGCAGCCGCAGACACTCCACTCCCTCGTTGTTGGCCTCCAGCTCCACGTAGAACTCTGAGAAGTTGCTGATGGAGGCGAACATGACCGCCACGCACTCACACGACTGGTAGTAGAGCTCGTCGTTACGCCGTTCGCGCTGCAGGAAGTGGGCGGCCACGTCTTTGGGCAGAATGTTGTGGAGCAGGCGGCGGTTGTAGGCCTGCAGCTCCTCCATCTCCTCCTTCTCCTCTGTGGCCTGTTGGGGTGACAGATACAGACATGAAACAGATTACACTGATCAATAATCAAAAGAGAATCACGTGAGGAAAAACTGATACTGCAGAGTAAAATATCTCAACTGTGATCAGATGAGTCGTCATGACATCAGTCACTGCTGTAACTAAAGACATGACGTCATTTTCTTTAGTGTTTACTGAATATTTGAAGCAAACTATAAAACTACATCACTGATTTTGTTGATATTCTATCTTCTCAAATTAATAATATATATATATATTTTTTTTTTACTAATTTGTCATATTGTCAAAAATATCTTTGTCTCAAAAATACCCTGAAATATCCTGATGTTACTTTAGGGACACATCGCTGACCCCTACTTTGTGCTGTTGGAGCGGAGCAACAAAAAAAAAAACAGACAGTGTATATATTCCAGCAGCGCTCCTAATGATGACCCAGCTCCAAAAAAAGAAAGTCAAAATGTGGAGTCAGATGTTTTAGTCGTGGCGAGACGCCGCAGATCAACGAACGTGTGGGAAACCCTGCTGCTGATTGACAACCAAAGCTTCTCTGTCAGTGTGGCCTCAGACGGTCGCAGAGGCTCGGTGACAATATGACAATAACACCAACAAAACAATCTGTGTTTCATCTTTAGTTTGATGAAACATGTCGGCTTGTTTCGACGACTGATGTAAGGAAAAACTCAGGTGCTGCAACAAACTGAAATAATGTCAGTTTTCTTCATATCGACATCTCTGAGTGTTCCTGAAGGAGAGAAATTAAAAATACATTTCCCAGTGTTAATCCTGCGTCCTCGTGTTCATTCATCAGTTTTAGGACAAATATGTGTCAAACATTATATCAGAGTGTTTTTACCTCCAAATCTCTGTCTTATCTCTTCCTGTAAAACAGTTTCAAATGTTTAACGACTCATCCTGAACTCAGGGCCGTTCACAAAAGTTCATCCAATCAGAGGAGACTTTGGGTGAATAGTTAGCTGCCCTGGTCATATTAACTGCACTTCACAGCTAACGGAGCGATACGGAGAGAGATAAGACGGCGTGTGTTCAGATATCAGAGCTCCAAACATCTTTGTTTTCATGTCCCGAACAATGTGACACAGGATTAATTCATTCATCTCTCCCTCGTCTTCCTCTAGCTCTAACAACAGGGCTGCGTTCAGCCTCGACAAAACAAAGCCAAACGTTCTCCTGACTGCTGTATCATAGACGACTGGACCTGTTGAGTTTGCTGAAGATGTTTCACCTCTCATCCAAGAGGCTTCTTGAGCTCTAACAGACTGGTGCAGAGTCGCAGGCTGTAAACATCAGAACTGAAGAAGCTTCTGGATGAGAGGTGAAACGCCTTCAACAAACTCAACAGGTCCAGTCGTCGACGATACAACACTGAGGATTACCATGACGACTGAGAATCTTCACCTGCATGTAGCTGAACGTTCTTTCAAACAGAAATCATGGTGTGTTGAACACCCTGTTTTGTCCTGTAAGCTCTCTGCCTTTTATCAGACACACACACACACACTTCTGACACACCTCCACTCACGAGGAAACACACCTCGGAGCCTGATGCACACTCTTGAGAAAACACATTGTTTGTCCCACAAACCAGAACAAAACAGAGCACACCGTTTTCATATTCGGTCCGCACTAAACTCTTAGACCGCTGCCTTTTTAACGCTCCGATCAGATGCAAAGGATTTTAAATCCCTCTTGTAACTGTGCTCCATGCAAATATTCTGTTTCCCAAGAAATATGTCACAGTGAAGACGCTCTGACTGTGCTGCACTTTCAAGACTTTAAACCAACACCACACACACAGACTACCTTAAGGCACCTGACCGATCGTTCCCTAGAGACCAACCCTAACCTCTCTCACACACACACACACACACACACACACACACACACACACACACACACACACACACACACACACACACACACACTGACCTGCAGCTTCCACAGGAAGTCGAGCCTGGCCGTTGACTCCACCTGCTGGGCGTGAAGGTACAGGGCGAGGACGAAGACAGTGATGACCACCGGGGTCACGATCTTCAGAGGAACTTTGGAGTCCACCACACAGCTGGAGGCACACACACACACACACACACACACACACACACACGGTTTTACTATGAGTACCACATCAAACCTACAGGTGTAACAGGAAGTTGGCCTGTGAGGGTGTGAAATGAAAAGTGTGGCACATAAACGAGCGTCCCTCTGGGTCGGGGCTCATTAGCGTTAGCATCTGTTAGCGTCTGTTAGCAGCAGGTCATTGTAATCACATTGTGGCAGCACACTGATAATGATGCTGTTAATGTGATGGTGGAGGTGAAGCTTTGGGGCACCGCAGTGACTCAAGTCTCCATCAGTCTCACCTTGTTCCGTTGATGTGCGGGCTGTGAGGGGAGGAGCAGAGGAGAGCCAATCAGCCAATCAGCCGTCAGAACATCAGGATTTAAACATCACGGCCGTAACAAGACACAGAGAAGAAGACTCACACAAAGTTGACGGCGTTGGCCATCACCAGCAGGTCCTGGTTGTCAAATAGGGTGACTGTGGGCACCTCCATGATGAGGAGGTAGAGCAGCTCGATGAAGAGCATGAGGAAGAGTTTCCCGATGCTGCTGATCTGCAGGAAGACGGAGCACGCCAGCAGGCTGAGCAGCACGCACGAAGAGAAGTACTGAGGGACGGAGACGGAGGTTAGGAAAGGTACGTTTGTTTTTATGTTTGGTCGACAAGCTTTAATTTCTGTAACACAATCCTGACTGAGTCACAGACGCTCTGCTCTGTAATCAACTATTCATCCTGTCCTATTAATAGACACTGTCCTCAAGTGTTTACATGTATGTATGTGTACTTGTTCGTAATGGTTTGTACAAACAACGTGTGTGTACTCACGCTATATATGTGAATGTATAATCTAATTTTGCAGACATTCATTCTGTAGTTGGTGCTGAACATTCTGCTGATCGTTCTGCCTATGAGAGCATTTTTACTTTTGTTCTGTTCTGTCTTCCTTATTTTCATATTGTTCATCTCTGAGGGTGGAGGTAGAGGTGGGATTGGGTGGATGACTTGTACTTGTGTTGATTGGGAAAAGATCTGAAAATCTTTAAATAAAATACATGAAGAAAGGAAACATTAAGCATCATGTTGCTGCATGTTTGGTAGAATACTCTGTGTATTTGGTTATGATGACATGCAGCCAGATTTGCTGACACAGCAGTAAGTTGAATTGAAGTTCTTGTTCTGTTCTCTCTGCATTTTAAACGTCTGCACCAAACCAAGTCACCAGAATAAATGTTGGCATCATACGTTTCTGCAAACCACAGATATGGAACATTCATACGTCGTTATGGAGCTGAGACGTTTAAACAACGCTGTGGTTACAGTGTGGTCAGGTTTGGACATGAAAACCACCTGGTTACAGTTAGGAAGAGATTTTAGCTCATAATAGCTTCTTGTTGTGGCACTGTCCCACTGACAGGAAATGCAGCAGTGTCTCAATAAAACAGCTGCTTTTCGTGGCACTGTCCCCGGTGGAAACACAGCCATGGGTTGTTAAAATCACACACGTGTGGTGGCCAAAGAGCAGCTGGAAACGCTGCGGTAACTCCCTAAATTACAATTGTTTTTGTTGCTTGTTGGTTTCGACCAGAGCTCTGCAGCCTGTCAGACGTCTCGCCGAGGTGCCACATCATCCACCATCCCCTCCACCTCCTGATGACACTGTCAGCTCAGATACTACGTCACTTAAGAAACACTGATATGATACGTATGTAACGTACAACTGGAACATATCTGTAGTTTGCAGGAACATACGATGTATTTTCTCCTGCTCACTGAGCTGCTGTGTCAGTCTGAAGTCTCCTTTGGTTAATGACGCTGCCTAAACATCTGGAACAGGTTTAACTGATCAATATAATCAGTCACAAACGTATCATGGTGGTTAAAATGAATCAGACAAAAGTTTTTCTCATCTGAGTTGAACTTTTAAAAAGTCTCAGTTTCCACCACCTGCAGTAAACCTACACCTGGTTTGCTCCATTTGCCTCCTCCACCTTTTAATATCCACGACACCTCTAAACTCGCCTGTTGAAATATCTCTGTATCTTAGAACAGAGGGTTTAAAGCAGGTGTGACTCAGGTGTACCTCAGGTAAGCTGCAGACGGGGCCGTCGTCTCCACAGGAGCTCTGCTGTGTGTCCAGGCTGTAGTTGAGGAGGTGGGCGTGGCAGGCGTTCACAGCGGCCACACTGATGTTGAGCTCCGTCCTGATGCAGCTCCGCAGGTCCAGGCTGCTGCAGGTGAACTGCAGGAGGTCAGAGGTCAGCGAGGACACGACAGAGGAGAGTCAGTCTTTATGAAACCTGAGATTACAAAACGCTCCAAGCTTTGAAAACTGTCTGAACTTTGTCAGGAGAGGACTCACAATGTTGACGAAAGCAGAGAGAAAGACAATGATGATGGTGAAGACGCCCACCAGGGTGCTGTTGAGTCTGGACTGGACTATCCTCTTAGACAGAGTCTGCAGAGGGACTGGGAAGATCTGCGAGCAGAGCAGGGAGTCATGGGTACAGAGAGTGAGACAGGAGAGCAAGACACAAAGTCAGTCAATCAATTTTTATTCTGATATTTTGATTTGATTTATTTCACGTAGTCTTGCTCATTTTCATCTAACGCCAGAAATCAGCTTCTGAGTGAACATCGGTCACTTTATCTCATCTCTGACACCAGAAATGTAGAAACAGAAGAGATTATTTTAAGACTAAGACAGAGCCGTGACTCATCAGTGAAACATCAACAGCAGCTCCACTGCTCTCAAATCTCTCCTGACCTGTGAGCCGGCGCTGAGAGCAGGAAATGGAAAGATTAAAGGCCTCCTGAGGTTTGTCAGGGAAGATCTGCTCTCTGGCATCATCACAGTTCCTGTTCTCAAAGTGCGCTCAGGTTCTACCACTCACCCCAGTTTACCACACAGAAGAAAGAAAACCTTCCTCACGTTCGCAGCTGTTTTTATAAACAGGTTAAAGGTCTGGCTGCAGACTTCACTTGATGAGCCACACATTCTATAATTACTTTGCAAATTCAGATGAATTATTAAGCAGCATCACAGAGGAGGTGGAGCTGTTGGACTGAACATCAGCACAGCTGTGATTCAGTGGCAGGCTGAGTGTTGAAGATGATCACAGCTCTGCTGATACACAGTCCAACAGCTCCACCTCCTGTATGATATTACTTTTATACAACAAACGCCATTTTCTGATTTGTGAAACTATTTGTGATTTGGCTCCGCCCACACAGATAGTTTGGCAGCTGGACCAGAACTGGACTGTCGCTAAGCAACGTCGCCACAGACCAGCTGCTTTGAGTCATGGAAGCTACATCTGTGTGTTTTCAGTTATTTATCGAGCAGTGAATCAGTCTGTTGACAGTCGCTGTGGTGGAACATGTGTGATGCTCAGCGATGCACACACACTGCTAACAAAGGCAGCGTAGCCCAGGCATAAAAATAAAAAGCCAACATTGACTCAGACTTGACTCGACCCCGTCTCTCCTGTGTGAAAGTCCTGTGCTTCACCCATTCATCCATCATGTCTCACCACCTCTGTGGGCTGTGTCTCTGTTCTTACGACATCATATGACTGTCTGGCCGAACATTCATGAGTTTCTCCTAAATGTACCACTTTGATCTCAGATAATATCAGACTGACGAGTGCTGGCCTGGACTGTGACCTCAGTGCTCTAATCCTAAACCGCCTCCGACGTCAACTGGTCAACATGACAAGTCCTGACCAATCACATCACAAGAGCTGCAGTGTGACTGTTCTCAAACAGAAGAACTTCCTCTGAGGTCAAGAGCAGATTGTGTTTAAGTTTCTGCGTGGCTGACATTATCTGGACTCGAAGCAGCTGATAAAAGACTGAAGACATTTGTCTCTGTGACGTCTGATCCTGAAGTTTCATATCAAGAAACAAGAACCCGTCTCTCTCTGTTCCTGCTGACGTCTCACATATATATATATATATCCTAAAATCACTCCTATGTCTTATTCCTTAAAACAAACGTGTCAGATGTGCAGGAGACGCTCCCATTCATCACCAGCAGACGCTACTCACCCCAAAACAGCAGTACACGGTGGAGACGAACATGACAGCCGTCAGGATAATGAGACAGGTGATGAAGAAGCCGATCATCAGGCCGGAGCTGCAGACGACAGACAGGCCGTCATTATATTCACATTATGTCTGGATCCATGTAATGTTTCAGTGTTTGTCTGTCAGTGTGTGGGCTGCAGCAGCTGCTCCTCTTTATTGTCTCTGACCCTGAGAACATGTAAATATTACTGAGGCATTATGTGTGTGGGCCGGGGGACGGGGGAGACAAGGTGTGAACACAGTGAAAATGATTAAGGAAAACAGAGTGAACAATGAGAGGGAGGAGGCGGCGAGGAGACGAGGGGAGGAGGGACTGTGAGAGGTAAAGACAGGAATAAAAGACGAGAGGGGAGTGGTGAGATGAAAGGATGGAGGAGAAAGGTTAATAAAGAGACCGCCTAAAGAAGATCAATACTGTGAGACGGACAGGAGCAAAGTCTGAGAGCAGGAGAGATAAAAAACAGAGGAGGGCTCGCCTGGGGACAAAATCCAGCAGAGCTCTTTGAATCTGGCTCCTGCTCGGCTGCAATTACACCGATTCTGATTTGATATTCTCTGTTATAACTCATCTATTCAGCTTCATGTGCTACGCTTTTATTTTACTCTGTAATTGTGGTTTTAAGGCTGAAGGTGGAGGAAGCTGGAATAGATTCTGAGAGGACAGAGGACTGAAGAGATGTGCAGGATCTGGGAAGCTACAAAGATTAAAGGCTGAACATCTGGAAGGATCGGCTGCAGCTGACGTGTTACAGAGGATCTCACTGACACCAGCTGCAGCAGACACTGTTTTTAAAGGATGAATTCATTGTTAATGAAATATATAAATACCTTTGTGTCTGACATTTAAAGTCACAGTGTCAGATGTTCAAATGAAAAGTGGCCAAAGTTTCTAATAATGAGGTAAACGTATGCGAGTAAAAACCTCTTCAGATGTTCACTTCAGTCTCTTCTTCTCTGGCTACAGTATGACGTCATATTGTGTCATGAGAGAGAGACAGCACACATGACTTAGACCAGCAGACGTTTTAGCCTTAAGCGGACACACGGATGAGACGACAGTGATAGAGTCACATTACTGTCACCACATTTTTTATCATAGAAACCTGAGCTGGTATTTTGGGGCATATTTCAGTGAAGAATTTAAAACCTAAAATCCTGAGTGTAGTGTTTCAGTGTTGACTCACGGCGGCACGATGACGATCTGGATGAAGCAGATGAAGAGAAAGACGAGGGAGGCGCAGGCCACGTACGCTCCGAACCTGGAGTCCACCTGTTTGGAGTACTGCAGGAGGAACGAGAGGAGGAGGAGGAGAGGGAAACAACAGTTTAATATCAGGCAAACAACTCTTCTTCCTCTCTGTTCCTCTGAAAGCAAAGAAAGAAAGATGCTAAAATCAAGTGCATATAAGAAAACAACTAGAGAACAAACTCTGTCGTGGTTACGTCAGCGCAGTTTTGGATGTTCTGGATCCACAGTTTCTGTACGCAGCAGCGCTGAACTCTGCACACATCTGTCAGGAAACTTTAACGTCTTCAGTTTTCAGCTGCTCAAATCTCACAAAAATAAAAACCTGAATCAGACAAGAGCCTGACTATCTGATTCTTATCTGCATCCGTTTGTGAAGACTTCAGACTTGACTTGGACGTGAGAGTGAAACCTGAAGCATTCTGGGGGGTTTTCTCAGGCTGATATTGATTGCCTTCAAAATGATCCACAGCACTGACATCTCTGTTCTGTAATTTAACTGCTGCAGATTCTCATGTATTATTTATAAAAACCTGCATCTAAATATTCAGTGTCAGATCAGATCAAAGTTAAAGAAATCTCTCCGCAGCCTTCGGCCAGAATCGACTAAATTAACTAGGAAATAAATGAAACACCATCACACACCTGAAGACCAGGTTGTTTTCCTTATTTCATTAAATTTCATAGACTCGACACTCTATCTGACTCATTAAACAGCTCTGCAGCTTCCTGGTCTGAAGCGAGGCTCCGACAGCTGCTGGTCGCTGCATCATTATCATGTTGTCCTGTCTGGGGTCAAACTGAGGGTCAAACTGAGGGTCAAACTGAGGGTCAAACTGAGGATCTGGGGAATGATGAGGCGTCATACGGGCTCAGGTACGGCCCGGGGCAGCGGCTATCTGACTGAGCTGCTGCAGCTCGTATGTGTGGTGTTCACACAGACAGCGTTGTTGCTGCTGCCTGTCAGCCCTGTGCTTCCACACTGAGTTCTCCTTTGATAATGGCCACCAATACTTCACAATAAAAGCCTCATGAACTAATGAAGGGCTTCTGTTCATTTCATAAATATTTGGAGGATATTTTCCAAATATTTTCAGACGTTTATTTATATTTTTTTCCAACATTTATCAACTTTTTTTGGAGCAAGTGCACGACTTGCTGGAATTGAAGGCGGGGCCTCTTCAGTGATGCACACCTGGGCACTCACTAGCCTGCTCTAATGTGTGTTCACCAAAGCGAGAGAGAAGCCTCGCCTCTGACTTGGACCCGCCCTACCAAGGAAGCACCCGTGACCTTGAGAAGCAGCACCTGTAAAGAGGCTGAGCAGAGTGAACAGGTAGTGAGGTGATGTCATCCACAGCAGACCTGACGCTCACAGAAAGTCTTTCAGAGCTGCTCCAAGTCTTCACTTCCTGACGTTTCTCTCTCAACAGGAACAAAGTGAAACTTGAAAACAGGACTCGACTACTTTCCTGTTTTCCCCAAACTGCTCTGCAGCGACCTGAGCTCTGACCTCTCCTCTCAGCCTGTCCTTCACTGTCTGAAGCAGTTCGCTTCCTCCTTCCTTCAGCAGCTGTCTCTTCCTCCTTTAAACCCACTTCCTCCCTCTCTGTGTTTGACTTTGCTTTGACTGACTTCCTCAGGGGACAGAAAAGAGCGAGAGGGAGGAGAGCTTTTTGCACAGGGAAGATTGCTTGTCACGGCCAATTATTTGCTGCTATATTGGCAGTGTGTGTCACTGTGTGTGTGTGTGTGTGTGTGTGTGTGTGTGTGTGTGTGTGTGTGTGTGTGCGTGCTAACCTTTTTCTCCAGGTCAGGCTCTCTGAAGGTGAGCAGGAACTTCTTGACGTGTTCGGAGCGCAGCCGGTCGATGCTGCGTGCGTCGATGGCGCGGCCCAGGAACTCGTCCACCTCGTCCTCGGGGTTTAGGTTCTCCTGCGTGTTTCTGAAAATGAAATGTCTGAATGACACAAGATGAGAGCAGGTGACATTTACATCTCAGGCTCTTGAGACTTTACTGCAGCTCAGACAAAGCTGCAGACGAGCAGCTGATTCTCTTCTCAGGAACAAATCATGTGTAATTGTTGTGAGGCCACTCAAGCAGCCCACCCTGAGGTGCTCCAACATTAGCTAATCATACGCACAGTGAAAAGGAGCAATTGACCCAAAAACACCAGCAATCCCCTCAAAGCAAAAAGACTCTGATGAGCCGGTTCATTTAGGAATAATAACAGTCTGCAAAGTGTCTCTTAGAGTGATTGAAATTCCTCCAGCCTGGATGACAGGCGCTAATCAGCTGATGGATGTCATTCTTCTGTGATCACAGTGATTAGACGCGAGTGTGTGACGCTGGTGTTTTTGATGGGAAGAGAACCTGATCTGTGTTGGATGTGTCGTGTGTTTCATGACTTCATTGTGACGTCTGACCTTCACTCTGCAGAGTTAAAGTCCAATACTCACTCTCCTTTAGCATCTGGCCTCTGCTGAGTCCTGAGGGAAATCACTGGCTCTTTAGCTCCGAAATGCTGCGCTGTGTTCAACAGCTCATCTCAGACTGTGTCAGTCTGCAGCCTGGTGCTGAGCAGGTAGCGTACAATAGGTCTTTAAAGCCTTCTCAGAGTAAAGCGCTCCCTGCTGCAGCCAAGAACAAAACTATTGGACCTTTTTGGCTGCAGGAACTTTCTCAGGGGACGAGAGAGCTTTTGAGGAACTTAATGCATTTCAAAGAGCCTGAAAGTATCTGCTTAGGGATGGTACTGTCTGAACGTACAGGAGCTCTGTGTTTGCAGGGATGACTGTTGCTGATTGGTCAAACACACACAGCACGGCTGCTTCAACACGTGAACACTTCATTCATAAAACAATGAAGTTGTGTGGACGTGCACCACTCCTGTCAAACTTCATCACCTGTCTGCTAATATTCCTGATGGTTGGACGAAGCGTCTCCATCTCACCGTCTATGGGAGCGTACAAAGATTCAAAACGTCTAGAGAGAAGTTAGAAGAGTTTGTGTCAGACTCTGTGGTGCTGCTGTCACACGCAGCTCTTTTGAACAAACACAGTAAGAGATGCTACAAACGCTCCTGTCCACAGTCAGCTTCTTACCCTCCAGGCCACTTTTTGCTGTTTGGGGTCACCCCTAAATAAAGTCTTAATCCTTGACAATAAAACTTTGACTTGGTGGCAGAGACGTTTTATTTGTCGCAGTTAAAGAGTCTTTCTTCACTCCTGCATCATGTGCCTGCAGTCAGGGTTCACATTGAGGGTGTGACTCTGGTCAGAGATAAGTCTCTGAGTCCGTCTAATCAAACACTTTATAAATAGACTGAATACGTGACGGCAGACGATGACGACGCTCCGACTGCAGCAGACCACTCACACTAAGCTGTGATATTGTTTCAGTGATGCTTTCTATTCGAGCACGATGAAAACACAGCGTGTACTTCCTGTCAAAGCCACAGAGCCGTCAGTCTGCATGAGAAGCAGGATCTGTGCTGCAGCCCGGAGCAGAGGCTGTCAGCGTGGACACTGCGGCTCAGTGTGATGTCACAACAAACTCACAGATACACAACAGTTTGGGAGAAGAAGAAGAGGAGGAGGAGGAAGACTTCTTTATAAATGACTGCAGCTCTTTGATGGCTGACAGCCTGCAGGCTAAACCTCCCCTCTGTCTCGTCTCTGGATGAGAAAGTCACTGCACCACTTCATGAACATCTCCGGCTGACAGCGTTCGACTTGGACGATGTCGTCTCTGGATTCAGACTGAATGACGTCAGCTCTTTCTGAGCTCTGAGAGAACTTCATCACAAGTACAAACACTGCCACACACACGAGTCACATTAAGCTGGATGCACATTAGCAGCAGGTAGCAGCTGTACAACCTGCCATGACGCTTATCAAGGTTTCCATAGCAACACGAGATGATGTGAAGCGTTCAACAGAGGTTACAACGTGTGTTGCTGCATCGCTCACAAAATCTGCAAAATGATTTGCCAGCACAAATCATGAGGACAAATAACAGACTCAGAAACTGTGTCGACAATCTGAGGTTCAAACTGATCAGTTAGAACAATAATGGCTGAAGCTTTAATCACACCATGACTGTGTTGTTTTAAAAGCCTTGAAAATAAGCAACCATCAAAGTTCTACCTCAAAGTTCAACTCTGTCACGGCGTGACACCAAGAAGAAACACCCACCGAGCTGCAGACACTGTTCAACACCAACAAACAACTAAAACAGCTGTTTTTCCCTGAGACATCTCTGCGTCTCCAACACATCTTAAGCCACCAAACACAGTGTTTTTAGAATGTGCGTTCAGTTTTAGGGACAGCTGAACGTTCATTACACTGCAGAGAAATACAATCAATAGCTTAACAACATGTAAAACATCAGAAATAATTTCACATATTAACATGAGGCCGACACTTCAGATACATGTTGGTCTTATTTTATATTGACACTGACATGTAAAAAACAGACATGAACAAACCAACACGCAGACGGACAGACAGAAAGTCACATTTACAAATAATGAAAAACATAATCTCCCCCAAGCCGTGACACTATTTGACCTCACCTGTGTCTGACAGGTGAGCACTCACAGCTCTCCACAGTCTCTCTCCTCTGTAGCTTTATAGTCACACTGCAACATGTGTGTGCACTGCTGCTCAGAACCAAGCACACACATTTTATTACAAGCTCTGCCTCCTCTCTCACTGTGATGTGTTTATAGTTTTTACTCCTGCAACTCTGATATCATCATTTTTAGTCCTCTGTATTTTATTTTGATCTGTTTTTGTCTTCTCACATTTACATGTATGTTACTGCACACACACTGTTGGATTACTTGCTGCTGTGACACAAGAATGTCCCAGTTTGGGATCAGTGACGTTCTATCTGATCTAAAACTAATCATCAGTGTAAAGTTACTTCGTATGTGTCTTTAAAGCATCAAACTGCAGGTGCTCCTCATACAGAATGTACCTTACAGCCTCCCGTAGGTGCTTCAGTGACTTAATGTCTCCATCTGTGTTAAGTTCATGCTCCTGAGTAAACTGGTCTTTACCTCAGACACCAAGTCTCTCGTAACACTTAGTAGTGTGTGTGTGTGTGTGTGTGTGTGTGTGTGAGTTAACACAGTGAGCTCACACCAAAAACAAGCTCCTGTGGCCGTCCCACAGTCTGACTCCTCCCACAGTGTAATCTGATCCCAGATCGATGTCTGACCCGACACCTGACTCAGGTACAGTCTCACCAGTCATTAACTCTGACTCTCCTTCAGTCGTTAACAGAGTCGATTACACTTCCTGTCAGGGATCATGTTGGTTATTGATTTCAAAGTGGCCTCATTGATTCTTCTTCCTCACTTCTTTACTAAAGATCTCTGCTGCTGTCAGAACACGTCACAGCAAACAGCCACAGAGACGATGAAGATGAAGACGGGAGGAAGGACAGTAACGTAGAGATACAGTTAGTACTCACTTGTCTTTGGGGTCTTCAAATCCCTGCAAGACAGAAAAGAGGGAAACAATTAGCTGCAGAAACACCTGGGAACTTGTTTATACGTGACTGAACCAGACTGTTTGACTCCACCCCTCATTATCCATCTGCAAAACTGGCCATAGCTTAAAATCTACAGACGCCTTTTTGCCACAATAATCTTTCTAAGTTCCTTCTTTTTTTAGGAACAGACACATAGCTCACCATCAACTTAACTCATAAAGCTGAAACTGCAGCCTGATATTTTACACACACACACACCCATCATGAGAAAGCTCTGATCAAAGTATGTGTTGAGTAAAAGTCGCATGAAACAGAAGAACGTGTGTTTAAGAGACATCCAGCACCAGTGTCTGGTGTTCTACAGCTTAATCATCTAAAAACCAGGAGGTGGGGAGTGATGGGGGGTTTGGGGAGTGATGGGGGGTTTGGGGAGTGATGGGGGGTTTGGGGAGTGTAACTGGAGGGCAGGAGATACACTCCGATAAGTGCTCATGACAAACAGTCCAAAATCTGAACACCCCCTGAAGTCTGGTCCAGCATTAGTGGGCGGCTCTAACTGGGAGTGAGGGTGGACTTTGGCAGGTGACGCAGAACATGATGTAGACCTGGCTCTGGATTTGGATTCATCAGAGGAGCATGAAGGAGACCAGGAGCTCCTCTCAGTTTCTCCTCCCTCGTCGTCACTCAGCGCTGCTCGCAGCACTTTCAGACACATTTCCTACAAAGATTTTGACTGTTCTGAATCACTGGAACTCAAATAGCTTCAAATATTGTCAGGACAAAATATGCAATTTAAACTCGGCCAGGACGCAGACGTCCTCGCTCCCCTCCTCCTCTGTTAAATGGTATCTCCCAGGCGCATACGTCATCAAACCATGTGATGTTTGGTATTGCCGGATTCAGGAAGCTCTCGACTTTTCAAAAATAACATCGTTTTTCTTTTATTTATTATGTATTTGGCACCAGAGCAGCCTAAACACACACAGTCCAAAATCACTATGAGTGGTGACAAGTCATGTCATGCCGTTTTTCGACGGGAAAAGTTAAAGGATTACTCGCGATCTTATGTGGAGCTGTTAGCGGGGACTTAGCTGGTTTATAAAAGGTAAGAGTCTCACTCCTACCACTATTTTTGGCTGAGATACACCGTCTAGAAAGTGGGATCATAACTTTCACATTTCATATGGCTTTATTTGGTGATATTTGATGGTGTTTCTGTGTCATAAACAACATCAGCTATCATAATCACACCTGATTTCAATAAGGTACAATGTTTGAAGCTGGCTGAGTGTTGTTTGATCACTGATAGTACTGTTTTGAAGCAGAGTGACCCACTTGTCATTTGGAGCTCCGCCTGGATCTTCTCATGGTAAAAACACTGTAGAATGGTCATACTTTGAGCAGTCTTCTTCAAATTTGAAACAAGTGTTCATTGATAGTGTGCCTACAGCCCCACAGTGTCATTTACCTGCTCAGATGAAGCCACAGACAGTTATTCATCCTGAAACACATTTTTTATTTTATTTTAGGCAAAATCTTCAACTTGTTACTGACTTCAGAGGCCCATTACTCTGTCTCTGTATCACCTAGAGTGTTTCTGACACTTTCACAAGAAACTTCAGGGAGTTTTCTTTCTGGCAAGACCTCATGCATGCATGTAGTCAGAGCGGTTCAGAAGCTACAGTCATTTTAATTTGGGTTTGTCATTTTAGGCGTTTTTGCTACAAAATGGGGGTGGATCACTTTGGGCTCTAGAAACTTGTGATGAGCATCTAAAATTTCACGTATGATATTTTACAGACAGTATCTATTAAATCATGAATAAAAGAAAGAAACAGCTTCAGTCTGACTCATCCGTAGAAAACTGTTTCCATTCGTTCAGCTGATGAACGCCACAGTTTAAGCTTGTACATCAGTTATACAGCTGCAGTACATTCATTTCATTTAAACAGATGAAAATATAATTCATACCAAAACATTTAGTTCTGATGGTGCAATAACTCCCACTGTTACAAACCATTTTAATCTCCCACACAATATTTTTGTGAATTAAATTCTCCAGCCGACCCGATTCTCCTCTGATTGCTCATCAGCTTCTTCAATAATTGTCAGATTCATCACTCACTCTATAATTTAGAAAATAACTGTTCCTGCAAGTGTGATGATGCAATAAGCAGTCTGAGACGATGAAATAAAACAGGAGGTTTGGGGGGAACGGTTCCCTGCAGCGAGAAGCAAGTGAGCAGAAAAACAATCAAGCAGGTGTTTTCTAAAGATGAAAGATGTTTGCGTCAAACTGGGCTGAAGATTGTCACCAGTCTATTCTTATCTCAGCCAGTCTGGGCTCCACACAGCACGACACACACACACACACACACACACACACACACACACACACACACACGCACACACACTGTGGTCAGCAGGTAATTATTATAACAAGTACTGGAGTTCTGGAGTTTGTCTTCAGATCAGATCACGGCAGAAAAGAAATGAAATGTGAAGGAGGTGAAAAACAGAAGTCACAGAGTCGAATCACAGACGAGTTTCACTTGGTGGTTTTTCTTTTCTCTACAAACGCACCTGACTGAAAAGCAAAAAGGTTCATATTCAAACCATGGAGGGATTAATGGGCGGGTCCACTGGGTCCACTGGGACCACTGGGACCAGGCTCAGGGGCCCAAACTGTCAGAGACTGGCCCTCTCTGGCCCCCTGTGGCCCCCTGTGGCCCCTGGTCTGGGCCCCATAGGCCTGTTCAGAGATCCATCTCACATCTAATGTGACTCTGCAGCTCCCTCTGCTGGACAAACACACCAACGTCAGTGCTGCAGGAGCACAGCTGGTTTCTACAGGCACAGACTCAAAGTTACGACTAACAGTGATGTATTTCCATTATCAATGCAACTGTGGATTATTGTCTCTGTTAATCGATTAATCAAGTGTCTATACACATGTCAGATAACAGTGAAAAATGTCTGTTACAGTGTGTTAGAGTCCGAGGTGACGTCTTCAAATGTCTTGTTTTGTCTGACCAACAGATATATTCACTTTACTGCCACGTGTCACAGAGAAAAGGAGATTATCCTCACAGGTATGAACCATTAAATATGTCATTAATTTATCCTGTCACATGAGAGCAGGTGAATACACAGCAGTAACACATGTGTGAAGTGGTGGACACTTCATAATCAGTCATTCACAGTCAGCTGCTCAGCTCCATCAGAAGAAGCACAACATCCACCCATGACTCCTCCTCCCTCCCCTGTATCCTGCCCTCTGTGTGTCTCTGTGTGTCTTTGACTCCTCTCCGTAACTCGCTTTATCATCACAGCCTGGTGGGTGATTAATGAGCGGCTCAGAGAAAGAGGAGGACAGAGTGATGGGCAGGGTGGAGGATGAAGAAGAGGAGAATAAAGTTGATGTCAGAAGTGCTACTGCAAACTTTAAAAAGGCTCTGTGAGTCGGAGCGGAAAGAACACACACACACACACACACACACACACAAACAAAGAGAACACATCTCAGCAGCTGACGTGATGTCAGCAGCAATAATTGAACGTACTCATCCAGGACGACACACGATCGGCCTGCTCTGGTTTGTGTTGAGGCTCAGCAGCTGTCACAGGTCGACTGTACATCAGTCTGACGTCTCTGGTTTTCTCTCAGTGTGGTGGAGTCTCTGTTTGTTGTTGCTCAGGTGTGTCAGCTGTTGCTAACCAGCCACATGTTGCTGCATTCATCACAAACAGAGCTGCGGTCCACAGAGAATATATCAGCTAATAATCATAAACACACAATGATCCATACAGATGCTTAAAGGTCGGGTTCAGTGTCAGCAAAGCGTTCAAGAGGCGGAGAAGAAATGATGCTAACAGTTTAGCCTCCTGCTAACTGGAGCCAAACGTTAACAGCTGCAGCTTCATGTTCACGTTTATGTAGCTAACGTTAGCTAAAGCCTCAAATCACTGTGTCCTCCACCTCACTCCCTGCTGCTACAGAGCACCTCACCAGGACGAGAGCAGAGAGCAGCTACAGACCATGCCACAGTTCCCAGTTCCCCTTTAACCTGTGCTTTTGTTTAGTCAGTATGGAGGTGAAATAATTAAATGCCATCTCTTTATAACGACTCACTCCTGCACACTGGTTTTATTTGAGTCATTTTTCTGACCATGTGACTCCTCTGAATTAGTATTATTGTTTTGATGAGCAGCAGTGTGACAGAAATTCTCCCCATAATAGATTCACTGAGAGGAGGCTGAGAATAAACAACTCTATGTGTGTGTGTGTGTGTGTGTGTGTGTGTGTGTGTGTGTGTGTGTGTGTGTGTGTGCATCCATTCACTGAGTGAGTCACTGTTTGCAGGGTCGGCTCAGCAGCGAGAGCTTCAGCACATAAATTAAAATCAATCTCAATATGGTCACATGACTCTGCTGCTGCCGCCGCTATGTTTCAGACTGAAGTTTAGAGGATGGGGGTCTTAACCCACCTGTGCCCCACCTGTGCCCCACCTGTGCCCCACCTGTGCCCCACCTCACCCCTCTTTCTGTACAAGAGGCAGAGTGGACCAACATGTCTCTGCGGTGCTTGCAGCCGCCCACGTGTAGCTGTGGTGTCCCTGAGAGCCTCTCAGAGCTGAGGTGAGGTGTGAGAGGCAGAGTAAAGGACCAGTGTGACACCAGAAAAATTAAACAAGCGTAATAACACTATCCCTCACCTGTGTGTTAGCTGTGGACCTTTTTCACTGTTTTTGGGAACGAGACAAAGTGACAGAGTGCTGGCAGGAAAACAAACAAGCTCTGGAGAAGATACTGAGCGTACAAGTAACACTGGAGCTAAAGTTGCACTGGACGCAGACGCACTGAGAGCTGAACGCACGGAGACTTTTTAAGATGCCTGTCTCTCTGGTCTCCTGCAGACTGAGGGGAGGAGAGTCTGCAACACACACAGCTTGTTTGACGGGGAGAAGCGGGGTCACCTGGGGAGGGGATGGCGTCACAGCTAGCCGCTTAAAGGCAGGCGGCCCACCTTTTGAACCTACTCCAGAGAAGGTCCATTTCTGCCACTGCTCAGCGTGGCGCGGTGCGTCAGATAATAGAAACGTAAATCACTGCTGCACGGCCAGAAGTGAGAGTGGAAACAACACTGAGAAGTGTAACAGCAGCTCTTTAAATCAGAGGGTCAGGACAGTTTTCAGTTGACATTTTTAAATGTTCCTCACCATCCTCTTCATCTCCTTGGACACCTGGTTTCCTCCCAGGTGGTTGTAGAAGGGTCGGTCGGTCCAGTGGCCGCTGTTGTGTGTGACAGAGTTGGTCCTCTGTCGGTTCATTTTGGCGATCATGGCCTTCTCCTCTTTCTGTCAGAAACACAGACACAGAAACATCACAACAGATTCATTGACATGCTGAGGAACGATAGATAAAGGTTATTCACAGACATTAAATCTCTTGCTGGAGTTCAGGTTGGTTGGTTTGGGGCGACTGAGTGTGTATTTCCTCGTCATACTGTGAGAGGCAGTATTTACGCACTGAGGGAAACAGAATCCATTTCTGCCTCTGGTTCTGTGTTTAAAGATGTTCTCTACAGATACGATCTATAACTATTTTAGCTCCTACAGATCTGATACTGGAACCACACACTGGCTCCAGGATGTATCTTTCAAACATAGAAATAAAAGCAGGAACCAAAATAATTAGAGTGTACAATCTCTCCTCTGTGTCGGAGCATGAGCAACAAACTGAGAGGAAGATATCACTTCACATGACGGGCTATCTATAGTCGCAGCTTGTGATCGCGCTGCAGGACAAAGACAGACGATAAAAGCGGTCCAGTCATAAACAAGCCGAAGCTCCTGCAGTGAGGCGGAGATGAACTCAGTCCTCTCTGAGACTCCGTTCACATGGGACTGAATCCCACTTCATACACACTGATACGAGCCGTACGGACGGCTGTGTGTTTTTAAAGATAGCTCCATCAGGACACAGCTTTAGCTTTGGTTATCATCATGTACTAAAAACATTCTCCTCTTGACAATAATTCAGACACCCACACACTGATGCTCTCTGTGGATTTCTGGAAAGTTGCTTTGTGTTGTTTCAAGCCTGAACACAAACGTACCATCAGCCCTCTGCTGCACAGCAAAACACTGCCTGGTTATGATGGCGTCGTACATGAGACTGTAACATGTTTTTAAAGCTTAGTGTTTTACTCATTTTAATCCATAAACAGTCACTCTTGATTTCAGATTTTACCCTGATTTAGTTTGTAATAACTAAAAAGTTGTGTTGCTGCTGCAGGTGATGATTTTCAGCATGTTATGGAGTATGTCACATGTTACCTCTCTCCACACAGACTGTTTACCTGCCGTTCAGTCGTGATTAACAAAATTATGTGCTGTCACCTACAGATTCTGCACATACATGCAGTGTCTGTGTTTACAGAGTCTGGCTGGTGGAGAAAATAAAACCAGCAGCTGGAGAGTCAGTTATTTTTCTGAGGAGTTGATGGAGACCAAAAAGGATCTTGACGGCAAGTGACAGCTGGACTTACATTCATCAAGTGGACAGAAACATGACTCCAGTGGGATAAAGAACACTGTGTAATTGTGAATGTGTGTAATGTTTGTCGAGTTCTTCTGCCATCTAATGGTTATAAATTACTGACTGCAGCTCTTTTTACATGCACGATGTGGTGAACAGATGAGACACAGCGCGATACAGTGAGACACAGTGAGACACAGCGAGACACAGTGCGACACAGTGAGACACAGTGCAACACAGTGAGACAGTGCGACACAGCGCGACACAGTGAGACACAGCGAGACACAGTGCGACACAGTGAGACACAGTGCAACACAGTGAGACACAGTGCGACACAGTGCGACACAGTGAGACACAGTGAGACACAGTGAGACACAGTGCGACACAGTGAGACACAGTGAGACACAGTGAGACACAGTGCGACACAGTGCGACACAGTGCGACACAGTGAGACACAGTGCGACACAGTGCGACACAGTGCGACACAGTGCAACACAGTGAGACACAGTGCGACACAGTGAGACACAGTGAGACACAGTGCGACACAGTGAGACACAGTGCAACACAGTGAGACACAGTGCGACACAGTGAGACACAGTGAGACACAGTGCGACACAGTGAGACACAGTGAGACACAGTGCAATACAGTGAGACACAGTGAGACACAGTGCAATACAGTGAGACACAGTGAGACACAGTGCGACACAGTGAGACACAGTGAGACACAGTGCAACACAGTGCGACACAGTGCGACACAGTGCGATACAGTGCGACACAGTGAGATACAGTGAGACACAGTGAGACACAGTGCGACACAGTGAGACACAGTGAGACACAGTGCAACACAGTGCGATACAGTGCGACACAGTGAGATACAGTGCGACACAGTGCGACAGTGAGATACAGTGAGATACAGTGAGACACAGTGCGACACAGTGCGACAGTGAGATACAGTGAGATACAGTGAGACACAGTGCGACACAGTGAGACACAGTGAGACACTGCGAGACACAGTGAGACACAGTGAGACACTGCGAGACACAGTGAGACACTGCAAGACACTGCGAGACACAGTGAGACACTGTGAGACGCTGCGAGACACAGTGAGACACAGTGCGACACAGTGCGACACAGTGAGACACAGTGCGACACAATGCAACACAGTGAGACACAGTGTGACACAGTGAGACACAGTGAGACACAGTGAGACACAGTGCGACACAGTGCGACACAGTGAGACACAGTGAGACACAGTGCGAGACAGTGCGACACAGTGAGATACAGTGAGACACAGTGAGATACAGTGAGACACAGTGAGACACAGTGAGACACAGTGAGACACAGTGCGACACAGTGAGACACAGTGAGACACAGTGCGACACAGTGAGATACAGTGAGATACAGTGAGACACAGTGAGATACAGTGAGACACAGTGCGATACAATGAGACACAGTGCAACACAGTGAGACAGTGCGACACAGTGAGACACAGTGAGACACAGTGCGACACAGTGCGACACAGTGAGACACAGTGAGACACAGTGAGACACAGTGAGACACAGTGAGACACAGTGCGACACAGTGCGACACAGTGAGACACTGCGAGACACAGTGAGACACAGTGAGACACAGTGAGACACAGTGAGACACTGCGAGACACAGTGAGACACAGTGCGACACTGCGAGACACAGTGAGACACAGTGAGACGCTGCGAGACACAGTGAGACACAGTGAGACACTGTGAGACGCTGCGAGACACAGTGAGACACAGTGCGACACAGTGAGACACAGTGAGACACAGTGCGACACAGTGCGACACAGTGAGACACAGTGAGACACAGTGCGAGACAGTGAGACACAGTGAGACACAGTGAGACACAGTGCGACACAGTGCAACACAGTGAGACACAGTGAGACACAGTGCGACACAGTGCAACACAGTGAGACACAGTGAGACACAGTGAGACACAGTGAGACACAGTGCGACACAGTGAGACACAGTGAGACACAGTGCGAGACAGTGCGACACAGTGAGATACAGTGAGACACAGTGAGATACAGTGAGACACAGTGCGATACAATGAGACACAGTGCAACACAGTGAGACACAGTGAGACACAGTGAGACACAGTGCGACACAGTGCGACACAGTGAGACAGTGCGACACAGTGCGACAGTGAGATACAGTGAGATACAGTGAGACACAGTGCGACACAGTGCGACACAGTGAGACACAGTGAGACACTGCGAGACACAGTGAGACACAGTGAGACACAGTGAGACACTGCGAGACACAGTGAGACACAGTGCGACACTGCGAGACACAGTGAGACACAGTGAGACGCTGCGAGACACAGTGAGACACAGTGAGACACAGTGCGAGACAGTGAGACACAGTGCGACACAGTGAGATACAGTGAGATACAGTGAGACACAGTGCGATACAATGAGACACAGTGAGACACAGTGAGACACAGTGCGACACAGTGAGACACAGTGAGACACAGTGCGACACAGTGAGACACAGTGCGACACAGTGAGACACAGTGAGACACAGTGCGACACAGTGAGACACAGTGAGACACAGTGAGACACAGTGAGACACAGTGCGACACAGTGAGACACAGTGAGACACAGTGAGACACAGTGCGACACAGTGAGACACAGTGCGACACAGTGAGATACAGTGAGATACAGTGAGACACAGTGCGATACAATGAGACACAGTGCAACACAGTGAGACAGTGCGACACAGTGAGACACAGTGAGACACAGTGCGACACAGTGAGACAGTGCGACACAGTGCGACAGTGCGATACGGTGAGATACAGTGCGACACAGTGCAATACAGTGAGACACAGTGCAACACAGTGAGACACAGTGCGACACAGTGAGACACAGTGAGACACTGCGAGACACAGTGAGACACAGTGAGACGCTGCGAGACACAGTGAGACACAGTGCGACACAGTGAGACACTGCGAGACACTGCGAGACACTGCGAGACACAGTGAGACACAGTGAGACGCTGCGAGACACAGTGAGACACAGTGCGACACAGTGAGACACAGTGAGACACTGCGAGACACAGTGAGACACAGTGAGACACTGCGAGACACTGCGAGACACAGTGAGACGCTGCGAGACACAGTGCGACACAGTGAGACACAGTGAGACACAGTGCAACACAGTGCGACACAGTGAGATACAGTGAGACACAGTGAGATACAGTGAGACACAGTGCAACACAGTGAGACAGTGCGACACAGTGAGACACAGTGAGACACAGTGAGACACAGTGCGACACAGTGCGATACAATGAGACACAGTGTAACACAGTGAGACAGTGCGACACAGTGAGACACAGTGAGACACAGTGCGACACAGTGAGACAGTGCGACACAGTGCGACACAGTGAGACACAGTGCGACACAGTGAGACACAGTGAGACACAGTGAGACACAGTGCGACAGTGAGACACAGTGAGACACAGTGAGACACAGTGAGACACAGTGAGACACAGTGCGACACAGTGAGACACAGTGCGACACAGTGAGACAGTGCGACACAGTGAGACACAGTGAGACACAGTGCGACACAGTGAGACAGTGCGACACAGTGCGACACAGTGAGACACAGTGCGACACAGTGAGACACAGTGAGACACAGTGCGACACAGTGAGACACAGTGAGACACAGTGCGACAGTGAGATACAGTGAGATACAGTGAGACACAGTGCGACACAGTGAGACACAGTGCGACACAGTGAGACACAGTGAGACACAGTGCGACACTGCGAGACACAGTGAGACACAGTGAGACGCTGCGAGACACAGTGAGACACAGTGCGACACAGTGAGACACAGTGAGACACAGTGAGACACTGCGAGACACAGTGAGACACAGTGAGACGCTGCGAGACACAGTGAGACACAGTGAGACACAGTGAGACACAGTGAGACACTGCGAGACACAGTGAGACACAGTGAGACACAGTGAGACAGTAACTTACCCTCTTCTGACTGCAGCCCACAATGAGGTAGGTTTCTATGTTGTGCTTCTTCAGGTAGGGGTTTCTCTCTCCCCCCGCTCCGTGCTCCACATCGTAGTCCCCGTTCAGGTAATTCAGGGTGGCCTTTGTGATGTGGATCCGCCTGAAACGGCAGCAACAGAAACAACGTACACATGTTCATCATTCAGATATATGTGCTGTATATACACATCAAAGCTACAGGAAGTTCAGTCTCAGTTGTCTGTATCAGCAGAGACGTACCCAGCTTGGCCCCCAGCCTCCATCTGATTGGCCAGTGTGACATCATTGGACCAGACGTCAAACTGCCACTTCCTGAGTCCCAGCACCCCACAGTGCACCCTGCCGCTGTGGATGCCCACTCTCATGTTCACGTTCACACCCGTCACCTCACGGACCAGCCTGAAGGAAACATCAGGAGTTATGGTGAACGATCGACTGATGGAAAGTTATCCTTTATAATTCTGTCAACATCCACGGAGCCTGTCACGTCCTGAAAGGTGATGTTTCATATCTTGTGCACACAGGTGTCCTGGGAACACAAATTGTCATGTTTTGTGAGGTCACATTGACCTTTGACCTTCGACTACCAAATTGTAAGCAGTTCATTGTTGAGTCTGAGCCGATGTTTGTGCCAAATTTGAGGAAATTCCCTTGAGGTGTTCACAGGTGACCTTTGACCTTTAAAAACTAATACAATCAGTTCATCAGGACATTTGTGCCAAGAAACTGTCTCAAGGTGTTCTTGAGATGTTCATGAGCACTGATGAACAGACGTACAGACGGACGACTCGAGAACATAATGCGTCTGGCCGTGACTATCGCCGGCGTGGAGGCTTAAAAACAGCGAGGAGCAGAGAGGCCGTTTGGGGAGGAAGTAACAGACGTGTCACCTCCATCACAGCCACAATCAGTGTGTTAGTGTGGAGCTGAACTGTGACCTCATCTGTCAGAGCGGAACGACCACATCGAGTGTCAGATCGGGTTTGTGATTTACAGGAGCTAACTGAGGAATAAAAACTCTGGAAGCACCAGCTGTCTTTACATGTAGAACAAAAAAGTGATGCTATTTTTTATTCCAGCTCCCTGGCTGATATATTTCCCATGAAACATCTGTGACTGCAGCTGGAGATCTTCCATCCAGCGGTTTTCAGAAGAGACGAGAGCTTCCATATGACTTCACATATTTAGACAACAACTTACGAGATGGCCTCGATCATGTCCATCCCCATCTCCACGCAGCAGTGGGCGTGGTCGGCCCTCGCCTCCGGCAGCCCGGACACGCAGTAGTAGCAGTCTCCCAGGATCTTGATCCGCAGACAGTGGTTCTCCTGTGAGGATGAGGATGAGATAAATAAACCAGCTCATAAACTACAGGACGGCTCACTGTGGTGGGTTACATAATGACGGCCTGTTCTGTTCACACGCCACTGCTCCATTCATCCTTTAATATTATGGGCTGTTGGAGTTTGTGGGTAAGAGGATTTTAAGCATGTGTGAGCTCGTATGTGTTTGTGTGTCTGTGTATTTGTGTATTAAGGACTGTTGTAGGTATCAAAATGTAAACCACATGACAGCTTTAGTCAAAGGCAACCTTCAACCATGTTTTAATGGCGACTTCAATCAGAGAGCAGGACGGCGTTCAAAAACTTTGGCTCGTAAACATCCAAGAACAAAATCAAACTACTGAAACAAAATGTCTTCCACCTCCTCCACTGCACGCTCTAACAACCACACACTCACACATAAAACCACTCCGGTATGTTAAAACACACGTCACACTGGACGCAGAAGAGCTGAGAAGCACACTGACTTTCTGCCCGCCTCCTCTCAGTGCCCGTGTTAACCAGTCGGGCTGTCACACAGGACGCACGGCGGCCCCGAGCTCCACAGCAGGCTCACAATCTGCTGCAACAGACTCAGCATCTGGTCGACTTTTCCCACGAGCTGCGAGTAAACCTGGCAAGAAACCACTCTGATGATCTGTTCTGTTCAGATTATAGTTCCTCTTTTCTTTTCCTTGTCTTTCATTTACATTTTGGACTGGTTTCCACTGAGAAATAAAGGTACGGTTGAGCTGTGTGTTTGTTGACGTCATGTCTTTGAGGTTCTCCTTCCCACTTTAACCTGAATAACAAACCGGAGCTAGCTGGGAGCGGCTAGCGGAGCGTTAGCCGCAGCATGACCGGAGGGAAGCACAGCCAGTTAGCCTCCGCTAGTCTCTGAGCTAGCCCCGGCTCTCCGTTTGGATCCAACCGGAGCACCGAGCCCTGGTTTGTTATTCAGGTTAAAGTGGGAAGAAGCAGCGGGTTTATCGGGCAGCTGAGTGAAGTGGAGCCTGCGGAGGAAACACCGGGACCGTCTGGATGTAATAGTCCGTGGAGGTGCTGCGGTGCTCGGCTGCACAGATAGGAAACCCCTTGGCTGACAGGATGTACCACTCTCTCACTCCGCTCTCTCTCACGCAGGCGCAGAACGTACGTGCTACTTGGCCGTCGGATGTAGTCCGTGTAGTGTGTTCAAATGCAACTGACACAGGGTGCGGACCTGGTAAGCTGGCCTCCCTGTATTTGTATTTGTTTCCTTCAGTGACACACTGCAGGTTAGGGCTAGCCCATCATCTGAGCTGCTGACATCCCCAGACCTGACTAGTCTGTAACAGGATACTCTGAAAAACAGGTTTCAGTGACCCCAAAAATAATCTATTAAAAAAATTGTGCCTCTCTCCTTCTTTTTTACTTTTCTGTGTGTGTGAGCTGTCAGAGCACTTTGGATCGACTCCGTGTTTGCAGCTGTATGAATAAAGTTGACTTGACCACCTGCAGCTGTGAAACACGCTCACATGGACATGTAAAGATCTCTGCGGTAGTTCCCTCTAATCATTGATTTACACATTAAAACTTAAAGGCATATAATACAGTGTGTCTGTGTGTGTGTGTGTGTGTGTGTGTGTGTGTGTGCGTGCGTGCACGTGCGTGCGTGTGTGTGTGTGTGTGTGTGTGCGTGCGTGTGCGTAAGGGCCTTGGAGAACACGGTATCTCATGATAGCCACCTGAGTGTCTCTGCAGCACATGGCTCTGAGAAAATACACAAAGACCCACTGTGTAAAGAGCGTGTGTGTGTGTGTGTGTGTGTGTGTGTGTGTGTGTGTGTGTGTGTGTGTGTGTGTGAACACACAGCTACAAGGTGCATCTGGCGTGAACATAAAAGTGTCAGTAGCAGCGATTCAGGTTTATAACCCTGTGCTGCTTGTTTCACTTATAAATATTGATCAGCACATCGTTTCACCTTTCATAAACAAATCACACACACACACACACACACACACACACACACACACACAATATTCATGACTGTGTGTGGGATCATTAGGACATGTCTGGCTGCAGGACACTGATCGCTGATATGAAGCAGATATTTTGGAGCCGCCCTCTGGCTCCGTGCACGCCTTAGTTTGCGCACGTATCGGCTGATGGGATTTTATAACTGTATTTTCGCCCCTCAATACTGAGAGTGATGCTCAAAGTTTTATGTGCTTTTATTTTCACTTAGAGAGTGTGTGCACACTCCACCAGCTTCAGTTAGACATCTCTGTCTCTGTCCGTCCTCACGTCCACCACCGAACATCAAAACTCAGCTTTGAGGAAATTCAGGATTTAGCCTGCGAGTGTGACTTTTTTTAACTTGTGACCCCTAAAAATATAAATATGTGTTGTTGCGACCCAGTGAGCAGAATACAAGTTGTCAATTTACAGTGCAAACCACAGATATGTGACATGTGTGCCTTTTATTTGGAGCAGATTTATTAAAACTTGACGTTTAAACAACGCTGTGGTAAAGCTGTGTTCAGATTTAGACACAAACCCACTTGGTTATGGTTATGGTGAGGAAAAGATCAAGATTTCACTTAAAATACCTGGCACAATCATAAAAATATAGAGATAACTTTGTACAAAATAACCAGTTTTCATGGCACCATCGCAGCAGGAGATGCAGCGATGTCTCTGTAAAACTCGACCACTTTTTGTGGCACTATCACAGATGGGAACGTAGTGACGTCCCTTTGAAAAAAACAAAGGGACTTGTTGTTTGTTGGTGTTGACCAGTGCTCTGCAGCTTTGCAGGTGTCTCACCTAAGTGTCATTAACCATCCCCTCCACCTCCTGATGACATCATCAGCTCATATACACGTCACTTTAGAAACTCTGATATGACACATATCAATCAATCAATCAATCAATTTTATTTATACAGCCCAATATCACAAATCACAATTTGCCTCACAGGGCTTTACAGCATACGACATCCCTCTGTCCTTAGGACCCTCACAGCTGATCAGGAAAAACTCCCCAAAAAACCCTTTAACGGGGAAAAAACGGTAGAAACCTCAGGAAGAGCAACTGAGGAGGGATCCCTCTTCCAGGACGGACAGACGTGCAATAGATGTCGTACAGAACAGATCAACATGATAAATTAACAGTAATCCGTATGACACAATGAGACAGAGAGAGAGAGAGAGACAGAGAGAAGGAGAGAGAGAGAGAGATGCAGGTAATGACAGTATCTTACAACAACATTAATGAAAGTAATAATATTATAGTTATAGTTCTGGCTACTGTGGTACAATATGTTGAAAGTATGTATTAATATCTGGCAGTATACATGTGTGACAATAGTCATACACATAAACATATCAAACATTCACAGGTAATGTATCCATGGTCTGCACAAACGTACAATGCCAGCATTTTCTCCTGGTGACTCCGCCCCTCATTAGTTTGCATACATTTATCTGAAGATTAACTGCTCCTCCTCAGACTGCTTTAATTAATGTGTTTTAGGGCCTGAAGACAGTTTAATTATCTCATAACTAGTCCATACTCATGAGTACAGCATACCATACCATGACTTAGTCATACCAAACATTAGAAACAACACCAACATTGGTCCACAGGGGGAGCCACAGCGATCGGTCACATTTTAGCCATTTTGAAGCATTTTTCTGTTGTTATAGCGCCACCCAGTTGCCAATTAGAGTTAAATTTCTCCAGTCACCTTGAGGCGTCCTGTTCTACATATCTACCAAGTTTAGTAAAAATCCATATGGCGGTTAGGCCTAGATAAGAAATGAGCTCTCTAGCGCCCCCATTTTGTTTGATGGGCTCAATAATGGAGGGGTCCCCTCAGATTATGTGTGGTCATATGCCTACAAAGTTGCGTGGTGATGGGTGAAACCCTTGAGATGTTCTACACCTTTATGTGATGAGCCACGCCCTCCGCAATATTCATTGCCTTATAGAAGCTCAGTTTTAGGAAGTTTTCCAACTTTTGCCAAGAGGGAACTTTAGATATTGCTCCCTAGATTATGTTCACCCAGTTTCATGCAGATCGCTCAAACTTCCCAGGAAGAGATCCATTTGAAGTGTTTTTCAAAAAATTCAAAATGGTGGAAAATCTATATAAGCGGAAGTTATGGGTTCTTGAGGCAAATGTGTTCCTCATGAGGAGAGGCATCTCTGTGCAAAGTTTCATGTCTCTACCACATACGGGGCATGAGATATGCCCATTCAAAGTTTGACATTTCAATGGGTTGCTATAGCGCCCCCCTTTGGCCAAGTGATGTAATATTGCTTCATTGGCATCCTCCCATGACCCTCTACCACTGTGCCAAATTTCACATGGATTGACCAAGTCAGTGAGGAGAAAAACGTGGAACACACACACACACACACACACACACACACACACACACACACAGAGGGGGAACAGGCAAAAATAAAGTCGGTTTGGCCGATTAATTGGTGCCGATGAGACGGTCTATAAATTATCATTAACCCTACCCTGGAAATCCAGAGTTCTCGCGAGAGCACAATTTGAATTTGCTCAGCGAGTCACTCTGGCAATCAGTAATGATGCTCATTACCCATGCCCTTGGAGCCGAGCTGCACCAATCACATCGGTGTATCTGATATAGGCGGGCCAGAGGCGAGCTAAACAGATGACGACAGCGCTGCGACGACGAAGTCCGGAATCAGTCAGTAAACACTGCAAGATGGCTACGGATGAACACCAGTTGTTTGAAACGGCTTTGGCCGCTACAATGAACGAGTTAGACTTGGCTTGGTTGCATTTAGTGGCTAAAACCCCGCTGGGAACACAGCAATGATTTGCTAAACAAACAACCGGTTTTGCTTTTGTTGGTCTCAAACAGGAGTCTGCAGCTTGGCAGGCATCTGGGTGGCACTGCATCCACCATCTTCTCCACCTCCCAAAGACGTCAGCTCATATACTTCAGAACTTTAGAAACATTGATATGATTCGTATGAAACATGCACATGTATCATATCTGTGGTTTGCAGAAACGTACAATGGCAACATTTTCTTCTGGACCCTGGGCTGATAACTGTCTAACAGGCGTCCTTCACATTTGCATTTTCAAACCAAAGTCTACGTGTGTCATGTGTGATGTCACTCTTACCGCTGCCAGCTTGTCGAAGCGGGCGAAGAGTTCATTCAGCGTCATCACCAACTCCTGCGCTGTGCACTGGGAGGCCAGGCTGGTGAAACCCTCGATGTCTGCGAATAAGATGCTGCAGAAACACAAAGACAAGAGAAACACAACATTATTCACTCTTCCCTCTGCGCTGCAGCTGAACTGTTTCCTGCCCAGGCGGCAGACAGACGTGTTCCCTGCAGCTGGTTTTGTCATGTATGTGAAGTATGGGGCGGCAGTAGCTCAGTCCATAGGGACTTGGGTTGGGAACCGGAGGGTCGCCTGTTCGAGTCCCCGTCCGGACCAAAATATGGAGCGTGGACTGGTAGCTAGAGAGGTGCCAGTTCACCTCTTGGGCACTGCTGAGGTGCCCCTGAGCAAGGCGCAAGGCGCAAGGCACCGAACCCCCCAACCGCTCAGAGCGCCTGTCATGGGCAGCCCACTCTGACATCTCTCCACTTAGTGCATGTATAGGTCCAGTTTGTGCATGTGTGTGTTCAGACCTGTGTGTTAATTGACAACAGAGTGAAAAATTGAATTTCCCCTCAGGGATTAATAAAGTATATAAAAAAATATCATCTAGCTTCTTTTTTGTTTCCTGGATTTACTACATACATACATACACATCCATACAGCACTTGATGTTTTTCATTTCAGTATTGTAGATAAGCAAATGTGCACGGGATGGTAAGTGTCACCTTCTATATACGATATACCTTCAAAGACGATGTATCGCTGCAGCCTTCACCAGACAAAAGATTAAACAGGTAACTGTTGGGCCTGAACTGAGAGAGGAAGAGCTGACTGATTCAGAAAAAGACTCAGGTCAAGATGTAGCACTGAAGCCACTGATGGAGGGAAAGGTGTGAGAGTGTGGTTGATGTCTGAATGTAATACACAGCCTGTAATCTGGTGTTAAAATGTCCCTGATATTTGTGTTAATGAGGTCTAGTTCTGGCAGAAGGGCACAGAGAGTGTGTGAGACAGTCAGAGAGAAAGAAAAGTGGCTTCAGACGTGTGAAAACTGAGCTTCCCTTCCTCCCTGAGAACACGGTAAACTGATACAGCACAGGTCTTTTTGGGATTGAGGCATTTTCATTACTCTGCTAACGCTGCCTGGCACAAAGCAGGACAGATGATCTCAGCAGGCTGAATCATTTCTCTCAGAAGAAAGACACAAGGACAAAGGGACCAGGCCGGCAGGTGAAGAAAACAACACGCCTCAGCACAGTCTGCGGGACACAGTTAGGTTGGACTGATAAAAACCCACAGGCTCGCCATGAATGACTCGAGTTGTTGTGTTAAGCATCACAACCCTCCACCACACACAGTCACATCTCACACTCCACAGTTCCTCCTCAATGAGTATATTTATTCTCTGCTAACTGATTTCCTCTCAGGCTGAAACATGTGACGAGCTTCAGAAGTCAGAGGGTAAGACTGTGCATGTGTCGTTTGCTCTGTCACACTGCTCAGCACTGTCCTCTCGGCAGAAACTCACTGGAGTTCGACTCAGCTCCCTGTGGGATCCCCAATGATCAAATTCACTTGAAATAACTGCTGAAGAAAAATCACCTTCATCTTTTTTTATTCTCCTAGTTTCTAATCACAGAAATCAGAGTGGACGAGCATCAAGGCAGAACTTTAAACTCTCTTTACAATCAATTTCAATCAATTTTATTTATAAAGCCCAATATCACAAATCACAATTTGCCTCACAGGGCTTTACAGCATACGACATCCCTCTGTCCTTATGACCCTCACAGCTGATCAGGAAAAACTCCCCAAAAAACCCCCTTTAATGGGGAAAAAAAACGGTAGAAACCTCAGGAAGAGCAACTGCGGAGGGATCCCTCTTCCAGGACGGACAGACGTGCAATAGACGTCAGGGGGCTCAGAGTCAACAGAGTTCTCTTAACTCTGCATCAACAGTTTGGTTTAAAGCTCGACCTCACAGACAGAATCACTGCACACTGACAGACGTGTTATATCAGATGTATGTTTATAGTGAGCATGTACAGTGTCTGCAGGTCTGTGTGTGTTATTGAAGTTATTAGCTCATATTATCTGAGTGAAGTTACTTGAGGCAGATCAGCTGATCTGAGCCAGCCGACCCTCTCAGTTACATTAACACACGTTAACGAGGCAGTCGTCATAATCTGACGGTCTCTCTGATTACACAATCCTGAGGAAACAGAGTCATCTGATATCCATGATTACAGTGAGACAGGCAGCAGTGTCATTGTTTGATTTCATGAGGTCTGATGCTGCATCAGTTTCAGACTGTGGTGAAGTGTCTCTGAGTCAGACCCCCAGGATGCACCACACACAGCTATAAATACACTTTAGTCTCAAACCAAACAGGCTCACATGAATCTCACAGGGTCGCTGCCTGAACACCCTGTGTGTTTCTACTGTGAGTGTATGTGTGTGTGTGTGTGGGCAGGAGCTGCGGGTGTTTATGTTCCTATATGCATGTAAGGAAAAAAGAAGAGTGTCAGTTTGTGACGTTCATTTTGTCTGAGTGTTACGGCAGGATTTTTTCAGGAGTTTTTCAGGGTTCACAGAGTTTTTCTTTTAGCTGCCCACGTGTCAGCAGCACCAACATCTCCTAATGAACCTGTGTCTAAGATGTCTAAATGTCCTCAATTTGTGTCTCAGGCTGAGGAGGATTAGGAGTCCCACTCTGGGGGACACATTTCTGAGAATAATTGATTGCTTTCTGTGAACTGTTGCACAGGAGGTCGAGTGAAACAGGACACTTGACCGACGTGTCTGAACTCAGAGGACAGGTCTGTCTCACTGGTGAGAGGCTGAGGTGTTTGAAGAGGAAGACAGGAGAGGAAGAGAGGGATGGAGGAGGGAGGGAAGGAGGACCAGCTCTAGAGAGACTAAAGGAAAGTGTGGAAGATTTAATGAGAGCTTTAATTCACTTTATTTTACTGCACAAGGCCACAATATAGCTTTACATCACCATTAAAAATTAGACTAACTGTGGCGCACTTCAACATACAGTACAGGCCAAAAGTTTGGACACACCTTCTCATTCAATGCGTTTTCTTTATTTTCATGACTATTTACATTGTAGATTCTCACTGAAGGCATCAAAACTATGAATGAACACATGTGGAGTTATGTACTTAACAAAAAAAGGTGAAATAACTGAAAACATGTTTTATATTCTAGTTTCTTCAAAATAGCCACCCTTTGCTCTGATTACTGCTTTGCACACTCTTGGCATTCTCTCCATGAGCTTCAAGAGGTAGTCACCTGAAATGGTTTCCACTTCACAGGTGTGCCTTATCAGGGTTAATTAGTGGAATTTCTTGCTTTATCAATGGGGTTGGGACCATCAGTTGTGTTGTGCAGAAGTCAGGTTAATACACAGCCGACAGCCCTATTGGACAACTGTTAAAATTCATATTATGGCAAGAACCAATCAGCTAACTAAAGAAAAACGAGTGGCCATCATTACTTTAAGAAATGAAGGTCAGTCAGTCCGGAAAATTGCAAAAACTTTAAATGTGTCCCCAAGTGGAGTCGCAAAAACCATCAAGCGCTACAACGAAACTGGCACACATGAGGACCGACCCAGGAAAGGAAGACCAAGAGTCACCTCTGCTTCTGAGGATAAGTTCATCCGAGTCACCAGCCTCAGAAATCGCAAGTTAACAGCAGCTCAGATCAGAGACCAGATGAATGCCACACAGAGTTCTAGCAGCAGACCCATCTCTAGAACAACTGTTAAGAGGAGACTGCGCGAATCAGGCCTTCATGGTCAAATAGCTGCTAGGAAACCACTGCTAAGGAGAGGCAACAAGCAGAAGAGATTTGTTTGGGCCAAGAAACACAAGGAATGGACATTAGACCAGTGGAAATCTGTGCTTTGGTCTGATGAGTCCAAATTTGAGATCTTTGGTTCCAACCGCCGTGTCTTTGTGAGACGCAGAAAAGGTGAACGGATGGATTCCACATGCCTGGTTCCCACTGTGAAGCATGGAGGAGGAGGTGTGATGGTGTGGGGGTGTTTTGCTGGTGACACTGTTGGGGATTTATTCAAAATTGAAGGCACACTGAACCAGCATGGCTACCACAGCATCCTGCAGCGACATGCCATCCCATCCGGTTTATGCGTTTAGTTGGACGATCATTTATTTTTCAACAGGACAATGACCCCAAACACACCTCCAGGCTGTGTAAGGGCTATTTGACCAAGAAGGAGAGTGATGGAGTGCTGCAGCAGATGACCTGGCCTCCACAGTCACCGGACCTGAACCCAATGGAGATGGTTTGGGGTGAGCTGGACCGCAGAGTGAAGGCAAAGGGGCCAACAAGTGCTAAACACCTCTGGGAACTCCTTCAAGACTGTTGGAAAACCATTTCAGGTGACTACCTCTTGAAGCTCATGGAGAGAATGCCAAGAGTGTGCAAAGCAGTAATCAGAGCAAAGGGTGGCTATTTTGAAGAAACTAGAATATAAAACATGTTTTCAGTTATTTCACCTTTTTTTGTTAAGTACATAACTCCACATGTGTTCATTCATAGTTTTGATGCCTTCAGTGAGAATCTACAATGTAAATAGTCATGAAAATAAAGAAAACGCACTGAATGAGAAGGTGTGTCCAAACTTTTGGCCTGTACTGTATGTATTATAACTTTAAAATCTCACACACACACACACACACACACACACACACACACACACACACACACACACACATATCAATCTGCCGTAAACCACGTTGTGTTGTCTGACTTCTCCATGGATGCACTCAGACAGAGGTTTATACATTTACACAGTTAAAATACTTTATTTACTGCATATTGCCTGTCTCACATAATCATTCTGCAAATTACCTGACAGTGGGTCCAACATAGAAACACTAGGCTGTGATGTGATTTTAACACAGTGGCCACAGTCAGGATTACAGGCCATGTGATGTACACCTGCCCAGAAAGACATTATCCCGAGCCATAAAATCCACGGCTGAAAAATGAAGCAAGAGCTCAAGTACCAAAAACTGCAGCTCCGCTAATGTCCACTAGAGGCCGGCCCACAGACCTCCATGTTATTGTGTCCAACTTTACAACAGAAATAAACATGTTTACAACCTGGTGCTAAAACTGTTCTGGCATGTCGTCTACGACAAGATATTATCTCCTATGAAGGGATTTCATGTCCTACATCCTGTTCACAGGAGATAACATGCCGTACGTAGGAGATAACATCCCAAATATAGGAGGTAACATCCCGTACACTGGAGATAATATCTTGTATGTGGAGATAAACTTGGTTTTGCCAACATTGCCTGTATCTTTATTTCTTACGTTGCCCCTCAGGACTTCTGTTGATCCATATCTAACAAAACTGAGCCACTGGTCCAGAGACTGAGGAGGTGAAACCTGAGTGGACTGAATTTAGGATGAGTTAATTATATAGTTATATAAATGACACTTTTCATTATATGAGCAAGCTTAAATAGTTTAAGACAAAATGGTCAAAACACTTCTTTTGTAAAATCCTGGGAACTGTTCAGATGATAAAATATATTAACCTTTATTAGTTGCATCAAAGTATCACACTCACATTTAGAGTATTTATTGTAGCACAGATGACTCATTAGAAATCTGTGATTTTACACTTCTCCATGCTGTACTAACTGTGTATGTGGAAACTGGACTGAAGTGTAATCGTGTTTCTGTATCAGTGTTTTTGCTCTTATTTATTTACTCTGGTGCACATAAACTTAAACTTAATGTTTAACTTATTTCAGAAGCAAGGGAGCCAGACAAAATGTGAATAAACACAAATTAGAAAGATGCATGATTCAAGAAATAACCCTGGAACTAGAAATCTTCTCACAGCAGAGCTTGAGATTCACTAACACATTAAATGAATAGAACGTTTATGTTGCAGTGTAAAAGCTCAGTCGTGGTCTCTGAGTTATGAGGAAGATATTTATAACCTGACAGAAGAAGAAGGTGAGGTCACTTCCCACAGCCTGATGTAACATCAGAGGTGACAGTGGGCGGTAAACTGCAGCAGCAGCAGCAGCAGAGTGAAGGAGGGTCTGAGAAACAGACCTGAAGTCTTTAAGTCCCAGTTAATGGTTACCTTGGTGATGAGTCACTCGCTCGTACGCAACATTCAGTCCTGCTGATCTCTCTTTTATAAGAGACAGTGGAGTACCACAGGGCAGAGACACTGGACATCTGGTTATTTTTATCTGCGGCATACGAGCTGACACACGTCATTGTTATCTGATGTTGTTTCCAACTTTAAACCACAGGAACTGAACGTAACAGAGACGGCAGCATGAAAGGGTTAAACTGTTAACCACACTGTGAGCTCTGAAAATATGAAGCCTCACAGATAAATCTGTGATTCTCTGGTTTCAGATCAGTTTTTATTCTGTGTTCAGGTCAGACAAAGAAATGTGAGCTGAAAGCACAGAAACCTGAGGTCAGTATTACACGTGACGTCCAGGTCGCTGTGTTGCTCACTTTGTTAGCTTAATGCCACAGAAACAGAGAAGCAGGCCGAGCAGGCTTCACACAGATATTCACAGAAGATATTCTAAAGCGCAAGGCTAGACATTAATACATATCAATAAAGATATTTCAGCTATACAGTAACTGTTCTCTGTCTGTTCCTCTTTAACTTCACGACAACAGCACTGTCATTATTTATTAAGCCAGATTTGGAATATAACCACGATACTTATGTCATACATTTGACATAAATGATGTGAACGGTAACATCCTTTGATGATGGAGAAACAGAGATAGTGATGTCTGTGGGTGTAAAATGCTACGCTGAGATGTGGATGTGATTAACTTCCTGTTTAGTGACTTTAAACTGGTTTCAAGTTGATTTTAGGGAAGAACTATTTTTAATTCACCTCAAGATTTAATCTTATTTCCAACTTCTGTGACACTGATTTCTTCTGTTGATGCGTCTTATCTTACACTCATGAATACAGACTTATTTTCAGAGGGGATTTCCTGTAAAGCTTGTGCCATCACCCTCAGGACGACAGCAGTATGTCGCACTTTAACTGACATTAGATTACATAATAGGTTACATAAACGGTATGTATCGACAGACGAGATGAGGGGTAGCCAATGTGTGTGGAGGTTTTTAATGAAGGTTAAACAGCCTATTAAATCTAGATTAGCTTTTACTAACAGTAAAATGGCTCAGTACTCAACTGGTTCAATTCCTACTTAACGGATAGGGACTGCTTTGTGTCTATAGGTAATTACTTGTCTGAGGAGTTCCCCAAGGCTCCATTCTGGGACCCTTTTCTGTTTAATATGTACATGGTTCCACTGAGTCAGATTATGATAAACAACAAAATGTGTTACCAACACAAATTTTTACATAACCATGTCACCAGGGGAATGTGGTCCAATGCAATTGTTGACTCAATTCATCGAACAAATCAGCAACTGGATGTTCCAGTTTTCTTCAACTGAACAAAAGCAAAAACTGAGGTCGTAGTTTTTGGAGCCGAGGAGAAACGACGGAAAGTCAGAGCTCAATGCTGAAAACCACACACCAAAGCAGAAATCTTGGTGTAGTCATGGACTCTGACCTGAACTTCAACAGTCACCTTAAAACAGTAACAAACTCAGCCTGCTGTCACCTTGAGAACGTATCAAGGATAAAAGGACTGATGTCTCAGCAGGACCTGGAAAAACTTGTTCATCTTCAGTCGACTCGACTGCTGTAACAGAGTCTTTATCATCAGCCAGCTGATTCGGATCGCTGCTGCTCGAGTCCTCATCAACGACAAGGAAGTGAATCACGCTGCTCGAGTTCTGAGGTCTTTACACTGACTTCCTGTCTGTCAGAGAATGGACTTCATAATACTGCAAACATAATTTTTTGTTAAAATTCTCCCAGAAAGATAAGAAATGTAAAGATTTTCTCCCTTGCTTTTTAAGTGTGTAAGTTAAAGGGTTAAATAAGTTGCAGCAACATGAAGCATTTTGCTGGGCGTAAAGAGAAGCAGAAAGATGAGAAAATATGAAACAATCTGAGTACAAACGAGAGTGATCCAGTAAATAGACTTCCCCCTTCTCCTGCCTGCAGATCCAGTGATTCAGTAAATAGACTGCCCCCTTCTCCTGCCTGCAGATCCAGTGATTCAGTAAATAGACTGCCCCCTTCTCCTGCCTGCAGAACTACCACCGCAGAATCTGTTCTGGGTCAAATCTCAGCTGAACCAAAGCTGTGCTGCTCTGGCACCGCCTGACCCTGTGACCTCCTCTCGTCTGGCACCGACACTGCCTTTAATGCCGCCCCCCCCACCCCCTACCCCCACGCCCCCGGCTGCTTAACCCCTCTGCTCTGCTGGTGGCCCGCTAACCTCAGCCAGGAAAGAATCTCACGCAGTCCTTTCATCATCGTTGTCGTCTGGCTCTCTGCTTCCCTTCCTTCATCTCTTTCTCTTTCAATCCATTCAGTCCTCTCTATCACTCATCACATCCATCACTGTCTTCATTTCCTGTTCCTTTCTTCCTCTCCGTCCCTCCTTACCGTCTCTTTTAGATTCTTGGACGAGCTCGTTGCATCCCTTCTCATCTGCCTCATCTTACAAAACAGAACACATAATAATACAGTATCAGTGTCTGGACTCTGTTTAGGATGGATTCAGTCCCTTCAAGCTGGATTTGATCTCATCCAGTGAAAATGTAAAACTATGGTATGTCTAAATATCCTTTATTTAAACATTATAGTGTCAGACTCTTTGTATATTTGACCCCAGTTAGATGAGCGGTCTCTGAACATCAGCTCATGTTTGTTGTATGCACATGTGGTGCTGTCTCTTCACTGAGGATAAGTTCTCGGGTCAGGCCTGCCTCCAGCAGCCACAGAAGCACAGCCTTATGTAACACACACACACACACACACACACACACACACACACACACACACACACACACACATGTGCATAATTAGCTGCATCACACACTCGTACGTCCATGTTTGCTGCGCAGTCTCACTTCTTGTCCTTGCCTTAATTAGAGGAGAACAAAGGTAAGGTCAGCTCCTCTAATTTATGCCGTGTCCTCTCCATGTCTTTCTCCTCGGGGCGCTGCTGGCCTACATCACAGCAGCTGCAGTCACAGCGTTCTGTCTGAGAAGATTTCCCAAACACTCTCAGGGCAGCCCAGCAGCGTCAAAACATCCGCCCCAAAGCCTTCTTGCATAATACCTGAGTCAGCACACACTCTGGCCTCGATGCCGAAGCTGCAGGACGTTGTTTCACAAACACAATTGGGACACCACGCTCTCAGGAGCAGGTGGCACAGAGCACTACGTCTGGGAACCAAACTCTGTTACTGGGCAACTCTGTGCTGACAGGCAGGAGGGAGGACACACATCCTGCAGTGATCACCCATAATCACTCACATGTTGTTTCCCTCATCAGAGTGAAGAGGTGAACATTCAAACACCAGAACCAATCAGAAACAATACGTGAGCGCATGCTGTCAGATGAGTCTGAAAGTAGAGAGAGCTCACTGTACGCCATTTGTCCGACCTGACTTTCTAACCTCAGTTGTTCTGAGAAAATACGCCAAGAGACGGCACGGTGAAATTCAAAGCAACAAAATGAATATTTTGAGACTTTTAATAAAGAGAATCTTTGCAGATGTGACTCCTGTGTAATCAACATTTTTTAAGATTATTTTGGGGGGATTTAGCCTTTATTTTGACAGGACAGTGTTAGCATGAAGGGGGAGGGAAAGGGGAGGACACACACTAGCCCTTTTTTGATAGGAACTGTCACCAGTCACGTCATTTCATCACACACATTTTCTCAGTAACTGTAACAGATGAGATAGTTTTTGTAATTTAACTACAAAGAAATCCAGACTGATGCCTGTTTTGCTCTCTACTGAGTTCACTTCATGCACTGGCGTCCTCGTTGCTGCTGATCCCACACCTGCCCAGGTGAGGTGACAGATGGAGAGACACACAGCAGAGCTCAACACTCCAGACTTCAGTCACAAAACATGAGGGTTTGAGACTTGAGCAGGATTCAAAACTGGACTTACTGCAGACCTGACAGGGTTTAACTCCTCAGAAACTACTTGTACCTTCACATTGGACCAAAGGAAATGAATCTGAGCCTTTAATGGTTCGTCGAAAAATATTCACTCCTGTGGTGCGTCTGTGTTTGAATGCTCAGAGGAGAGGCAGCTGGATGGAAACACACACTCTGATGTCTATCTGCTGCAGCTCCAGACCCTCAGTGACTCCTCTGCACCTCTGGACCCCCCTCTGTGTCCCCTCTGACTCTTTAGCTGTAGCAGTGGGAGCTGTCACTTCTCTTCCTGTTGTTCCTCGACCTCTCAGCGGAGCCCCAATTACTGAGAGCCACTGCCCGCTCCCCGACAGGCGCGGTCACACCTGGTTAGCTACCCATTAACTGCACACTTATGACCACAGACAGAACTCAGCCAAGCTTAGTGGATGCAGCTAATGTGCCGCCTACTCCACTGTGAGTCACAGACAAACCTACGGCAGGACTGCAGCACCAAACCAACACTCGCTGTCTCTTAGTTTCTGCAGCTCTAAGAGCCAGCTCCTGTCAGTTTGTCTCGATTCATCATGAGCAGGGGAACCAACTAGTATTATCAAAATTTAATCAGCTGTGTCTGTTCCTGACCCACAAAGGCTCATTCATGCTTTTGGATCCTCGACTACTGTGCCACATTGTTTACAGCCTCAGTAAATCTTCATCAGCTTGGCTTCAGCTGCTGCAGCTCGTAATTTAACTGGGACACATCGTAGGTCTCACATCACCTCCATCATCGCCTCCATCATCACCTCCATCATCGCCTCCATCATCGCCTCCATCATCACCTCCATCATCACCTCCATCATCGCCTCCATCATCACCTCCATCATCAACTCCATCATCGCCTCCATCATCGCCTCCATCATCGCCTCCATCATCACCTCCATCATCGCCTCCATCATCGCCTCCATCATCGCCTGACAGTTAACTTCAGAACTGATTTTAAGATTCTTTTAATCACTTTCAAAGCTCAGCGTGGTTTAGCTCCCTGTGTTCCAAGTCGTGACCTGAGATCCTCGAGTCTGCCCTCACTAGTCGTCCCTCAGTCGAGGCTGGTGACTACAGGTGACCCCGAGATCAGACTCACCAACACAATATCTGTCTTAAAGTTACAATGTGTAATTTACGTGGTTGTTTATTAGCAAATATCAACTATTGCTTTCATAAATATACATTTACTAAAGTGTAATGCAATTCACACACAAATGGAAGCTTTCTCATAGGCTTAGAATGATTTCTCTGTATATACACAGGCAGGGCGCGGTCTGATGGAGGCTGCCCTCTTGCGTCGCCATATTTGAATACAGTGGCTGAAAGGGATACACGCGCTTCGCCTTTCGCGTTTACCTAGAACCTGCTGTCACTGGAGACGGTTAAGGTGAAGATCAAGCCGGGGCGCTTCTGCGTGAACCTGCTTTGTACTTGATCATGATTCTGTCGCACTTTAAATGGAGGAGCACACACATGTTTTGCCCCGTAAGAGGGAAACCACGCCACCAAATAAAAGTAAAGATCAGATAAGCGAGGACAGGACAGAACACGAGTGAATATCGGCGTTGCTTATTCCTGCTCCTCTTCCCTCTGGGTAGCCGAGACGCTAACGTTACCTCCTTGCCTGGCCATTCCTGCACCGCCTTTACCCCCCTTGCCCCTTCCTCTCCCTGGTCTTCCTCCTCTCCCTCTCCCTCTTCCTCCTCTCCCTGTGTCCTGTGGAAGAACAGTCTGGAAACGCATATATTATAATCATACCAACCTATATTTGCCGCACTGTGCCGTGGCTATCACATAAAACGTGTTATTTTAGCATTACTGTGCTAATGTTTGCTTGTGTTACCCAAACAATTCAAAATAAAACACTCCTAACATATATCTAACAGATAACCTATATCTCACTGCTAAGCTATAACATATCATAACATGGTTTAGATTCCTAAATAAATATTCACCTTGTCGCTAGATACTCCTGAAAAACTCAAAAAACTCTGTCTGTGCAAGGCTTTTTGTCCTACGAGGCCCGACAGGAGGGGTGAGTGAGTGAGCGCTGCAATCTAGAATTTCACCACTGATGTCACTGTTACTCACCATTTTTACGCACTCACCATTTTTACACACTGAGGCTTTAAATCACTGATTAAAACATATTTCTATGCGACAGATTTCCCTTTTAAGGCCTGGTTTATACTTTTATTTCCTTCTGTTCTGTTTGTGCCTCTGCACACACTCTTTTCTGAGCTCTTAACATTTCTTTATAAATCACTTGTAATCTTATCTTCATACACTTTGTCACCTTGTTTAGATAAATGCTATACAAATAAAGATATTAATATTCTAACTTCTTCTCGGGTAAGAACGGGTAACAGGTTATTGAATTTTGACAGCTGCAATAATTACAACATCCTCTTTGAACCAGCATGACCTTCTTGGTGTTTGCCTCTTGTTCCAGCCTCACACCACACGACTGTCAGAGCAATATCACCGTCACAGATTCATAATGTGGGAATAAAGTCACGAGTTAGACCTCGGACAGTGTGTGTGCTCCTGTGATCTCAACAGATATGAGACTCAGTCTTTTTATTATCTTAATGTTCTGACAAAATCAAACATGTTTAATATTATTGTACGTTTTTAGTCTCAGCTCGTGCAAATACTGAAGTTCAATGACGTGAATATCAACAGCCAATAGCTGTGCTCTCTGCAGCACCAAACAGGAAGTAGAAACCAGGAAGACAGTCATATTTCTCACAGGGAGTTTGGTGTAAGGTTTTGCAGCAGGAGCAGCATGGGAAATAATCTCAGAATGAATCTAGCTGTAGTCTGTAAACAGTGACCCTGCAGGATCTGTAGTCTGTGTAAAGCTCACAGTGTCTGCAGATGTGAGAGGGAGTCACACTTTAGTCTTTCTAAAGCTGATTCAAAGTCTTGTGGTGTTTGGCAGGGATTCATGTCAGACACAACTGTTCTGTTATAAAGTCTAAACATTCGAACGACACGCTCATTCACAAGTGCTCATGTGGCTCGCTGCTCGTTGCTTTCACTAAGAATATTTTCTGTCACATGTCCCTGAAGTTTAAGAAATGTTCACTGCAGCCAACTTTCCAAAAACAGTCTGCACTGTGAAGTGAACTCTTAAACTCAGGCCATAAACAGTATAACTCCTGATAATGATCATGGTGTGTGTGACGGCTCCAGATCACATGACCTGCTGTTCAAACCCTCATGGATTCAAAGGGACATGTCAAAGTGATGATTCAAGATTCAACGGCACCTCTTATGTGTCGCAGTTTGAGCTCCCACCTGACTGTGACGGCTACAGTTTCTGTGTCACCATCATGTAGTGTTGTGTTAGTCCACAGGGTGGTGCCAAACCTGACCACGGCTGCTCAGCACGGTTACACAGATTAATATGATCTCCTGTCTCATGAAGCCTCATCCTTCACACCTGAGTGCTGTAAACAGTGACTCTGTGACGACCCTGGATGCAACACACTGAGAACAAACGCTGTCCCTGAACGTCACACCAAAACAGGTCAGAGCATCGACAGGTCAGAGGTCAGAGTCATCAGTGCGGAGTCAGAGGATGACCAGAGGAAGGTCAAGGAGGCCGTTCACATCTGACACCAGAAACAGGAGTCATGAGCTCCTCCACATATACCACTGTTATCACATTGTTGTAACACATTATTATTATTTAAAGCTCTTAAATAGTGATATTTCATTTAAATCACTTTTTTCTACCTGTCACATTTTTAAATTAAAAGATACACCATATCCTGTAAAGAACAGTTCAGTCTGTGCTGCTGAATGTATGACATCATGATGAGTGAAAAGCAAAGGCTTTGCTCAACTCAGTATTTTGTGTTCAACTTTGACCTTTTCATCATCAAGAGGGAATGTTTTGTTTGGTTTGGGGTTTGAGCCTTTATTTGACAGGATAGGTTTGAGCGTGACGCTGGGGGACGACATGCAGCGAGGGGCCACAGGCTGGAGTCGAGCCTGCGGCTGCTGTGGCAACAACACAGCCTTCGTACATGGGACAGCTGCTCTGACCCCTGAGCTACTCGGTGACCCCACCGGGAAAGTTTTTGTGTAAGTCATTAAACGCACATTGTGCCAACACTGGCTGTGTGCACGCTGCGGCCACAGCTCTGTAATATCTCCAATAAGTGGACGGCTCTGCTCAGAGAACGACAGATATGTTTTATGTTCAAAGCTTTTTCCTTTCTTCCCTAAAACTATCATCAGGAGGAGAAACGGCTAATATTGACCAGCTGATGGATCAATATCTGTGAACATCAGCACTTATCTATCAGCAGTAACCACTGACAGCAGTGTGTCTGTGGAGGGATTCAGTTTTCTGAGATTCATATTTGAAAACAGTTTGCATTTATTAATACTGAAGGATTGTAAAACTGAACACTGCTAAATTTCAAGAGCAAGGAAACACTACATGCATCATTCCATCTTTACGACTCGACGTGATTCTGATGTTTTCTTTTGATACTGTTTGAAATAAAGACTTCAAAAACATACGTCTCTGCTCCGCTGAGGAGGAGGAGAGCAGTGAGGAGAGAATGAGGGAGACTAACTCCTCACATAATTACTGGAAACAAACAGAAAGATCATGTTTCCATCTTGAGCTCTAGCTTATTATTCACTGTTTGAGGTTTGACCTGCGCTCGTTTATCTTCCTCTGCAGAGGTATGATTCCACCTGACACGAGAATTAGTGCCTCCTGATGCTTATTTGTCAACCTGCTGACTGACAGGTTGCCCACTCCATCAGAATCATGATGTGCTCCTGTTTTAGGACCGACTGACTGAGCTGTCATGAATCTGACAGGGTGGGTAATCAGTCAGTCAGGTGGGCCTGTGCCCGTCCAGGTAGATCCACCTCTGTTTACAGACACAGACATTTCCTGCCATCATCTGAAGTAACACCCTGAACATCATGTGGAGAGGTTCAGGTCTTTAGATTAGGTGCTGTTACAGAGATCATGTCACATGTTCAGTCTGACAAACCACCACCGAGAGCGATCAGCTGAAACACCTGAAGAAGAGCTGTCATTTCCTGTCACCTCCCTCTGATGATTTTACAGTTGAAACAAGGTAAACCTGCATCTGGAACTTTGATATTTTTTATCAGCACAAATTGTGTTTTTTGGAATTAACATTTATACATTTTGTAGTAAAGGCTGAAACAGGCGTTAAAGACAGAAGGCAATCCAACTTTTTGTTCTCAGTGAAAACAGATTAATTAAAGATGAAACTTAAATCTCTGAAACTGTATTTTGTCTGTTTGCTTGACGGTGAGCAGCAGCTGAAGGTCAGACTCTGTTCAGATCTTCAGACGACAGTATTATATTCCACTCTGGATGGTTTCTGATACTGTGCGAAGTGACAGGTGAAAAATACTCTGGGAAAATACCGTGCAGCCTATTGTCATGGCAACGGCTGCACTTCTCCCTCCTCCTCCTCCTCCTCCTCTGCCCGCACTCGTGGGTGGGCTGCACCATTCAGGATTAACCTGGATTAAATCACGCTTTATTTTACAGTACTGCTGCACCAAACCTGTAAATGTTGTAACGAACTCAGCGTGACTCCAAACATTTATTCTCCACTGTGCAGACTGTTGGAAACATGTGTGATCTATATTCACTGTGTCACACACACCTCTGCCTCCTCATCAGAGTCGTGAAGGTGAACCTCAAACAGCGTCGTGAGTTTGCCTCCTGAATACGCACCAACAAGTGTTTAGACAGACGGAGAGATACTTTGTGGATGATGGGGGAAGTTAAGGCACCAGCAGCTTATTACACAACACAGATGCACAGAGAGACAGAACATAAGTGTGAGAATAAGGACACACAGAAGTGAAGTGATCTACCTGTTTACATGCCACTCCAGCCTGCCAACCTGTTTCCCTCGCCTGCCCTGGATCAGCCCAGGACACCCCTTCCTGTCTTATTGAAAATAAATCCACTTTGAAGTGAGTAGCTGTGTGAGTCACGCTTTGGGTCCAGTTGTGTCGACACTGCACAACAAAGGCAGAGATCTGAACCTGTGTTTCACTCATATTTACACCAGCTTGGACTTTATGAACCAGATCCAGTCGCACCTTCAAAACTAAAACTCATCACTGACTCTCTGTAGCTGAGGACGTCACTGTTTCCCACAACACTCACTTATAGACACTTTTACACTCCCAGATTTTCAGCTGTTTTGCCAGCAAGCTGCGAGCGTTTAGACACACAGAGCCGGATTGGCGAGTTGGCGAAACAGCTGATAGCAGGAATTAGTGAGCAGCTAGTAGCAAGAGGGAAACACAAACCTGACAGACACTGTAAAGATGAGCAACTGGGGAGACAAGGAATTGCGCGCCCTCCTTGTCCTCGCAAACGAAGAGGCCATTAACCGTCAGATGACGGGGACGGTGAAGAACGGGCCGACTTATGAGAGAATCACCGAAGGACTGACCAGCCGCGGCTTCCCTCCCACGTCACTGTTTCCGTCACACACTGAGCTACACGTTTTGTTACTTGCTCACGCCCCCCATTGCCCCGAAAAAGGCACATTCTGTATAAACAAAAGTAGGTAGGCGGCATTTTGCTGCACTCCCCGATTTTGTTTTTATACTGCCAATGCTGAAAAAAGACTGATTGGGCTTTCCTGCAGATTTGCACAACTCCAGTCTAAAAAACTCCTGTCTTGATAAGTTAATATAACGTAGTACTACAGTAGTGTCTGTCTGTGGGTTTGTTTCAGTCTGAAGGTCGAAACTCGCTCAACACAGGTTTAGAGGAAAAGCTCTGTCTGAGCAGAGCTGTTTGCACTGAATATAACTTTTCTAAGCAGAAGTGCAGCAGAGTGTGTGTGTCTCAGTGTGTGTGTGTCTTGTAGTGAGGTAACACGTAGCATGAACTGATTCTGTTTGCCCTCATCATCCCACCTCTTCTCCCTCCTGAGCGCCCCCGGTGTTACCTGACATTGTCGTGTTTCTGGATGTAGATCTTGTGAAACATCATGTCCTCCTGCTTGGCGTTTATGTCGGCTTTCATCTCCATGGCAACATGGCGGGGAAGCACTGAGAGCAGGAGACGTTCCTGCAGGAAAGCGTGGGAGGAGAGTAAGTTAATAAGTGGAAGGTAAGTTAAGAGGTGGAGGCTCTGTGTGTCTGTGTGAGAGGACGCAGCGTGACTGACGTAGTGATTTCAATACCAACAACCGTTCGTGGAATTTTGTCTGCCTCTGTGATTTAATGTGATTTAATGTGATTTAATGTGAAATGTGCTGAAAAATCCTGCAGCACAGAGCTGAAGCTTTAACTTCCTCTTCTTCTGAAAAAGTTTGTGGGACTCTGTGATTGATGCTTTGCTGATGGGGAAGTCTCTGATGGGCTGTGTAGAGTTTTAGTGTGCGACCAAGCGGCAACCTGCAACTGGCAAAACCTGCAGTTCCTCTAATGTCCACTAGAGGCTGGCTTCAACAGTGAGTCAGTCCCCACAGACCTCCATGTTAACATGTCTCAACTCACATGACAGGTGAGTGCCATTTGTTGACAAGTCTCTACCATAGAAGCAACGTTTCTTAGGTAACGTAACTGTAGTTACGGAGTATGGGCGTAGCTGCAGCTGTCACTATTTCAGCGTTTTTTCAGTTCATGAAAGTGAAACTGAAACATTGTTGTCGTCTAAAAAAAGTCTCATTAGGCATTTGATAATTGTTCTGATACTGATTCCAGTTTAGGAAATACATCTGATACTGCTGGAGCTGCAGGATCTGGTATCAGTGAGTGCACAAGTCTATGCACTGATCCGATACCATGTAATTAGTTTATAAACTTTAAAGCAGATTCACACCTGGACAAAATGCAGAGTTTTCCCAGAAATCAATATTTCTTTGCCGCTCTGAAACAGTAGCCTAATTGAAAAGCTGCGCTGTGCAGCAACTAGGAACTACTGTTTTAAAGCAGCGAAGAAGAACTGATATCTGGTAAATAGTGTAACATAACAAGTTTATCGTGAGCCAATTTCTAAGGATGACAAAAAAAAGCATCTAAACAAAACAGACTCGCTGTGCAAAAGCCTTTTGGGTTAGTTCTGCCTTTGTGTCCACATATGGTCACTTCTGGCTCACAGACCAGTGGCTGATGTCACGGCGGCTACGCCCATTATTTACACAGTCTGTGTGCACATCAAGCAGCTGCCCCTCACTTGTATTTTAGGTTTGACAGAGAAAGTTAACTGACGGCTCTGGATAGAAAATGCACCAGTTTTTTAATAATATGACAAAACACAAATCATGATCATGATCTGTCAGAAAGTAGTCTCTATATACAGACTCTACATTCAGTGAATGTAGAGTCTGTAGGCAAACCCCGGAGATCTTGCCTCCGGAAGAAGAGCGGAAGAGCCCTGGTTTCCAGTTGTAGGCTGTTTGTAGTCTGCGTGATATTGACCAATCTCGTTTGAGCCGGCTGAAATTGTTGCCAGGTTAAACGGTCCGTGCAGTGAACCAACGAGGCGGAACATAACTGGCGTCACTGCAAACTCTGAATCCATCGCAGTGGTTCAGCATATTTACTTATATATAAACGGAGGTCGGAAACGGAAATTCGCTTCCTCCGTCCAAATCAAACCGGAATGCCAAAAAATCGGGGGTCTGCCCCCAGAGGCTGTGTCACCGTCTGCCAGAAGTCAGACGCCGAATACAGCCGATGGGTTCCGAGAATGGCAAGAAAGTGACATGAGTCAGTCTCATATAAACATGTGCCTGCAGTGAGCGTATGAGATTGTCTTTCCCAACAAGTAGCTCCATTTTTAAATACTGAAAATATCAATACATGCATGACCTTCCTAAATGTTTTTGTGAATGGAAAGTCTGTCTATAACATTTATTGTTCCTTTAAAACAGCAGTAAATATGTGTCACATGTCTTAAATAAAGGATCTGATACTGTGTGAAAAGTATTTCATAGCTGCAGCCTTCTACAGAGGAGCAGCCAAACGAGGTGAGTGTTTAAAATTCAGACACAGGTTTTCAGTGAGGTCTCTCCTTTAAGAAACAAGACATGTGATTAATCACCAGTTTGCTTTTTGGACCGTGCCTGCTGCCGTTTCTAATGTCTCCCTCCCTGCCTCCATGAACCTCACCTGCTGCTGGTTTTCCCTCTGGGAGTGGAGGCGAGCCTGGATGCATTCCCTGGTCTCCTGGAAGGCCTGCCTCTGGGAGCCTTCAGCGGGGTAATGGGTGCAGACTCCCACGATGTTGGTGCAGGAGAAGATCAGCACGTTGGACACTATCTGTGGAGGACGGTGAGGGACAGTGAGTTAGAGACTGGGGACATTTCTCTTCTTCTCTGCTTCCTGTTGATGTGAACCAACATAAACTACAGCTGCTTTATGAACACACACAATTAGTCCTTCTAATTACACACATCCAGCTGAGAGATTTTCTGCCCTGTTAAACATTAACCTTCCTCGGCAGCTCAACAAAGGAGCTCGTTAAGGTGCTGCTGGCTCTATCTAACACCCACATATTCTGAAGTCACATATATTCATATGGTCTGAAGAAAAATCACTGAACAAAACTTTAAAAGATTCAAATCAACAGTTGTGTTTTTACTCACATATAAGAGAGGTGAAATAAAAGACTTTTCCATGAACTCAGAAGGATTAGTTCTCTCAACTTTTACATCATGGCGTACCTTGACATCGGTATACTGCTGCAACCCTACAGGTGTGGCCTATCACAACGCTGATTACACAGCATCATTACTACACAGGTGTAAAGTGTCTCCACATCATACCGTCTCACCAGCTGTGCAGTAATGTGAGAATAAAACATGAATGCATCATAAATCTGAAATACTAATGTTCTCACACGGAGTAAAGGCTGCTGCTGAGGACAGAACAAGTCTGGCTCCTCTCCAAACAGGTGCACAGCATTTTGGTGACTGATGATGGAGATTTCTAACTCAGAAATATATGTATGCAGCTGTTTATGAATCTGGAGCCAGAGTGTGAGCAAAGATTTTTGTTTTGAATCCACACCTGGCCTCTCAGGTAGGTCTGTGGAAAAAGAAAAGACGTCAGACTAGGAAAGTTTTGCGGTGACGGCAGAGCGCAGGGATGAAGGTAAATATTACACACACACTGCAGCGATGCATGCTCATATTTAAAAATCACACAAGGAATGTCTGAGACTGACACACGGCGTCTAGAAACTGAAATAAGTCAGCTTCCATGTTGTAAAAGGACACAGTGACGCTGTGTGAGGAGGAGCCGGGCTGCTTCTGTGTGTATGCAAATGTGCTCACTGAGAAACACAAGCTGGTGAAACAAAGGCTACACAGGAGGAGAGGAGGCGGGACATGTGTGGGAAACCCTCCGCTGGTGCACACTTATACATGCGTGTGTGTGTGTGTGTGTGTGTGTGTGTGTGTGTGTCCCACTAAAAGTTGAATTTTTAATTTGCAGTGAACCCTGTCCAAGTTTCCACCTATCAAACAGCCTGCGAGCTGTCATGTGTCCAAGGTAGCGGTGCTAAAAGGCATTGTTTCCATTTAGTGGCGGGCACAGAGTGGGCCCTGGGACCGGCAGCCAGCAGCCCCATCTTTTCATAGAGCCATCTAATGGGCTGAATCAGCCAGCTGAATCACATTCACACCACAGGCCTCTCTGTTGCCGGAACAAACTGAACAAACACAGCACGTCTTTATCGAGTCAAAATCCCCTCAGCAGGTCTCCATGCTCCAAACCCAGCACACTCGGAGGGAGGAGTGACTGGCAGAGGACTGAGGAAGTGAGGCACGACCAGGGAAAATAAAGAAATGAGGTGTGAGACGGAGAGACGCTGGTGAATTTAGAAAAGGTTACTTTGCTATTTCTGCCTTTCTTATCTGACTGAAACACTGCTGAGCCCAAGTGGACTGACACAAGACAAATGACTTCCATGAATACAGTCGAGTCACGACTCGCACTGTTGCTCAAGTGAACAGAAACCCAGGTTTATAGTTTTTATTTGGCTGCTTAAATATTTACTTTGACTGTTCTGTTCTCACCGCACAGCGTCTCACTCAGAAACTTTTGTCCAGGAACTAAAGGTTTACTGCAAACGCTGCGCATACAGACTTCATCTGTCTGTCCGCACACTGTGAACACGAATCTGTCAAGGTTCAACAAAGCTAAAGGCTTCAGCACTTTAAGAAGAAGGTGCAGCATCACGTGTTAACATGACAGCATCATCAACACTGAGAATGTCACAGAGACAGAAAAAATGAACGGAACAAAAACCACTTGGTCATGGTTAGAGACAGGTTCAGTATTGAAGAACCACTTCTCATGGCACGATCTCTGTGGAAACACAGAAATGACTCCCTAAAAAACACCTAAAATATCCCATTGTGGGGCCCCTGGTGATTCCCACCCCTGTGACACAGCCCTGTACGAAGGTCTTGGTTGTTACAGGTCAGCTGTTAGCCACTGAATATAAGTATAAAGCACTGAGCCACTGATGCTGCAGCAGGACTAAGATACTCATCAGCTGATTAACACAAGCACATTTACAACTTCCCCAAATTCACTTACAAACTTTCAGGACGATACGATTAATAGTGTTTTTAAAAAACTGAGTCCAAAAATGACATCTGCAGCAAAACTTGATTTTCACAAGTCGACCACTCAGCTCATGTTAACAGGTTTAACAGCTCAGAGGAGATGTGTCACGTTCAGCGAGGCTGAGATATACTGTATGTAGATCAGAACAGAGAGCAGGAGCATGAAGCAGTGATCATCAGAGTCACGTCAGGGTCTCATCAAAGAGACGTCACTACACACTGGAAGTTTCACAGGAGAAATGATTTCTCTGTGTAAAGTTGCAGTTGCACACAATCAACAGAAAAAATGTTGATATAAGTTTCTGCAAAGCAGGAATACATTACATTATTAGCTGTTATCAAGTGCAGCGTTTCCCAAACCTCTTCTGGAGTAACTCATGATGTCCTGATGATGTCCTGTGATGGATTTAAATGATCAGCTCGTTATCAAGCAGCTTCACGACCTCTTAACAAGCTGATCATTTAAATCAGCTGCGCTGGAGCAGGGACGGATCTGAACGTGCAGGACATGAGGTACTCTGTAGGACAGTGGATCCTAACTGGTCCACATTTCTCCTTAGTCATCAGTTCAAGGTCCACACAGGTTTAACACTTTCAGCGTCAGACTTGCGTTGGTGCAATGCAATGGTCAACATGTGGTCGGGTTTAGGAACATAAGTCACTTGGTCATGGTCAAGAAATGATCATGCTTTGGCTTAAAATACCCACACCCGCTGGAAAGGCAGTGATGGCGCCGTAAAAACAACTGCTTTTTGTGACACTGTCCCTGGTGGAGAAAGTGACCTGTGGCTAACAGACACCCACGATTGGTGGCTAAAAAGCAGCTGTAAAGACTTGCTAAAACAGCTGGTCTTGTTGGTCTCAAACAGCAGTCTGCAGTGGTCCAAAGTCAGCTCATATGATAAAAAACAACTGCTTTTCATGACACTGTCCGCACTGGCAGAACAGCAACATGTCCCTAAAGGTGCTGACACACCAACCAACATCAAAGAACTAGCAGCGATGAAAGCCAACTGTTGCGTCGTCTACGTCGCCTCACGTCGCCCTGTGTCAGTTGCATTTGAACACACTACACGGACTACATCCGACGGCCAAGTAGCACGTACGTTCTGCGCCTGCGTGAGAGAGAGCGGAGTGAGAGAGTGGTACATCCTGTCAGCCGAGGGGTTTCCTATCTGTGCAGCCGAGCACCGCAGCACCTCCACGGACTATTACATCCAGACGGTCCCAGTGTTTCCTCCGCAGGCTCCACTTCACTCAGCTGCCCGATAAACCCGCTGCTTCTTCCCACTTTAACCTGAATAACAAACCAGGGCTCGGTGCTCCGGTTGGATCCAAACGGAGAGCCGGGGCTAGCTCAGAGACTAGCGGAGGCTAACTGGCTGTGCTTCCCTCCGGTCATGCTGCGGCTAACGCTCCGCTAGCCGCTCCCAGCTAGCTCCGGTTTGTTATTCAGGTTAAAGTGGGAAGAAGCAGCGGGTCTGTGGGGCAGCTGAGTGAAGTGGAGCCTGAGGAGGAAGCACTGGTTAGTCCCGGTTTCACTACAGGCAGATTCACTCGCTACAGGGGCGAGGAAATAAAACATGAACAGCCAATCAGAGTGAGCTCTCTCACTGACAAGCTCTGCCGCCGATTCAACATGCTCAATCGGCCGAAAAGCTGCCGACGCAGACGCCGAAGTGCCAACGGTGCGGGACACACCGCAAAAACTAGGCCGACAGACGCTCACCAACGGCCCAACTTTGGTCGACGGCCAACCGTCGGCTTGGTGTGTCAGGGCCTTAAAATATATCCACGTCTGGTGCCTGGAAACACCACCCTGCAAACACCATGATGACTTGTTAAAAACAACCAGTTTTATCATCTGATGGTCTCAAACAATGGTCAGCAGTCTCGCTGTCCCCTCCACCTCCTGATGTCAGAGTCAGCTCATGTACGACGTCACTGTAGAAATGTTGATATGATATGTATGATCTGTACAGATGTGTCTTATCTTGCAGAAAAACAATGTCACAGTTGACTTTACACAACTGTGTTTCAGATTCAGTGAAGAATGTATTTTAGGTGAAACGCCTCCTGACAGCTGAGAGTTGGCTCCAGCACCACAGAGGAGCCATTATGCTTCCTGTCCACGAGGGGCTTATTAGCACAACAAATGTGATTGAGGCATGTAATCAGCACAGAGCCATGTACTATTTGTTCCACTGAGGATTGTTCCCTGGGGGGGGGGGGGTGCAGGAGCCAGGCTGCTGCAGTGTGAAGGTCTGTGTGTGTGTTGCAGCTCAGACCATAAAAACAAAGGTGAAACACACACTGCTGCTGCAAACTATCCAAACCTGACATTTAAAGGTGGCTCCTACCTACAGTGGAGCCAGGCAGCCAGCTGCAGCTGCACAACAAGCTCCAGCGCGGCAGCCTCGAAGCATCCCGCCCCCACACTGCCATGGAAACGGCATGCATCAGATAAAGTCTTTCAACAGGTCAATACAAATATTCCCCAGCAGCAGCCTTATTCTATTAATACTGCCGGCGCTCACTCAGCCCTTATTTGGAAACCTACGAGCTTCTCCTCGTCACAGAGAGACAGTGAGAGCAGAACAACACAGATCATCCTCGAGGTCCCAACACACTCATCTGTTACCAAATAACCACAGAGAGGAGCTGATCAGGCCTCAGCTGATTAGCACCCGTAATACATGTGAATAAATCAATGTCCTCTCAAACTTAACAAACACAGTCAGTGAAGATCATTTTCAGTCATTTCCCTCAGTGATTCATTCATATTGTTTCCTTCAACTAGCTCACACTGACTCATCTTCACACTGATCAAAGCCGGCTGAACCAAAGCCGGTCGACTCAGGGATGTCTCTTCATTAACAACAAAGTTTAAACACAACCAACATAAACTCAAGGTTCCTAAATGAGCAACGGCTCAGATGCCCCGAGGAAACAGCTGAGGACACAAAATGTGATGCACAACAGTAACAGGTCAGTGTGTGTGTGACGGCACTCCCGCAGGTGTGTCCCTCTTTACTCTCCGTACGACGGATCAATGGAGCCACTGTGACAATCAGCACCAGCAAATAAACACGTGCAGGAGGACAGGACTCAACACCATCAACACATCTGTCTCATTATGTGTCGTCTGCTCTACAAAGACAGCAGTGCCATGTTTAACAAATTAAAGCTGCAGTAGGCGATCTCACTTTGGTGCCACCAGGAAAACAATCCTATTATAAACTGTGAACATGTTGTCATTCAAGTGGACGGGGAGAAAACCATCTGCTCCTCCTCTTGGCTCTGGTTTCAGGCTGCACAGGATCTATGATGGGAGACTTCGGCCAATTGCAGCTCACTTCAGACAGAAGGCGTTTCTATTGGCTGTGCTACAAATGAAGCTGTGCTGAGAGTTCAGTCAGGAAGACAATACCTGTCATGTTCAGGCTGTAACTTTCTCCCTCACCCTGCCATTCACTCCTCACACACATGCTCTCTCTCTGTCTGTCGACTGATTCATCAGCTGCTCTACAATCAACCAATAGCACAGCATCACACCTTCTCTGTCAGCCTATCATCTCACTGCTCCTCATTTTAAACATGGATCTCTTTCTGCCCTCAGTCTGTTCATGCTGCAGCCGTGCGTATACATCCTCCACCTCCCCATCACCGCCTGTCTTCTCCAGTGCAGCCTCTATTGCCTCAGCAGGCGTCAGCCAAGTCATCAGCCTCCTCCTCCTCCTCCTCCTTCTCCTTCAGTGTCTGAGCTCCACAGGGGGATTTATCCTGCTGCCGCTCAGATGTCCCACCAACACAAATAATCTCCCTCCGGTGTCCAAGTGCCCACGACTTTATTCAAATCTGATCAGCACAAATCATTTGTTAATTTCTACACTTATATTTCACATTAAATGTCATCTTTATTCCATTCTTCTGTCGCTCCTGATCTAAACGCAGACACACTTTGACCTCCCTTCAGTCAAAGTCTGATTCAGCGGAGGAGAATCCTGCAGAGAAAGTTGCTACAGCTACACTACGACAGCTATACTATAAACTGCAAACCACGCTGGCCAAATTCAAGCCTCTACTGCTGGTGACTGACAGTCCGTCTCCCGAGCTGCTGACCGCTCGCCTCTCTGGAGGAGTCACAGCAGCGGGGGGCGAGGTGGAGGGGACGTGGTGAGGCTAGCTAGATATTTGTGTTCTGATAACCAGAGAGGGCGGGGCAACAAGGGGCTGAGTGAACAGGTTACTGTATGAAGCATGTCCATACATCTGTGGTGGGAGGAGCTTAGGACGGAGCAGAGAGGGAGTATCTTTAATTCTCTTCCAGATTCCTGCCGCCAAGCTTTACCTGTATCATTAAATATCTGTATTATTATAGTGATATTAGTTTCAATCCTGCAGCCCAGCTCTGATGTGAGGACATGATTAATTAATGCTTTACTATGAATCAGTTAAACACTGACTAGTAACCCATGATGTCATGTTACTGTCACCTTTTTACTGTTTCAAAACAAAACTTAAAATGTTTTTATCCAGACAGTTTGTACAAGTATGCTGAAGAAGCTGAAAACTCTTTATTAATCAAACCTTATTTATTTATAAAGAGGCCTCGTTAGATTTACAGTGTAAACAACTCAGAGCTCAACAACTCCACAAGAAGTCTTTCACATCTCCACCACGTCAGCTCATCCACGACAGTAACCATGGAAGGTGTCGGTCCAGCTCGCCGCTCTGCTTCTGTCTGTGCACGTTGTTTTAGTGGCTGATTAATAATTGCCAGCAGAGGCCATAAACACAACAGAGTAAGACATCACAGGTGTCAATATTGACCCAGCAGTCTGAGTTTCTCCCCTCCCACAGCTCTCCCACACCTTTCTGTTTTCAGCCTGTCTTACATCCACCCTGAGGCCGTGGGTTTCTTCTCTACTCCTGAGTGCTCGCCACACTTCCAACAGACCTTTCATTTATACTCCAGTATGTTTCAGAGAAGCCCAACATGATGTCTGCGGAGGACTGGCGGCCAGCGTCCATCCAGCCCACACATGATGACAGCTACCAAACCAAACCAAACCACAGTGTGCTGAGGTGATGCTGATTCTGCTTCTGATAACACGTGTTAATGCACAGGTACAGCAGCCGTCTGATGAGCACGTCCCCGTAGTCTGTATCAGCTGTTCACCCAGCAGCATTATGAGGACGCACAGTGAGACTTACCCGTTCTCATTTCAAGGTCGTCAAAAACGGACACTTTGCCCCTCGCCCGGCAGCGTCTTAATGTGATGCACAGAGCACCCTGCAGCGTCTCTACATTGGGTTTTTTTTCCATTAAAAAAACTACAATTTTTGTAATTTTGTAGGACAGACTAAATGTGATTGCTAGGTCATTGTTCCTGTTCTTAAAGAGGCAGCAGATAGCATCTCTTCCTAAATATATCATGATGAAAATAATGTGGGCTGCACAGGGTAGTGTCCACAGTCAAATCAGACTATCAGCGTTTACATAGGTTACTTAGTGGCTCTGCAATCTGTGCAATAAGCTTCTGCCACCGGTGCCGAAAATTCGCAGAAAAAATCTTCTTTACGGCAGGAAACGCGTCATGTATTGTGAAACTGGTCGGTCAGCCAATCAGGGACTGGAGCTGGTCCTTATGAGGAGTTGGGCATGAGATAGTTGAGT